>NC_134469.1:57011184-57092172 GCF_964194025.1 Convolutriloba macropyga
CAAAAAAAGCTAATCATATGATTGTGCGTCATTGAGCAAATATTGAGCTGATTACAACCGTGTCCGGACAAAACAGTCCCAGACAAAACAGTCCCAGACAAAATAGTCCTAAATTGCAAAATAGTCCCAGACAAAACAGTCCCAGACAAAACAGTCCCAAAAAACAGACAAAACAGTCCCAGACAAAATAGTCCCAAATTTTTACAGATTTTGACTCAACGCATTAATTAACGAAAGTTAATTGAACGATTAAGCTAATCCGAAATCAAATTATCGACATATTAAAAGTGGACGCAAAACTAGTGGTTGAACTCAATGACAGGTTTGGTTTTGATTGTGCAGCATATAAAGAGTTCCTCACGATGTTTGGCGTCATAATTCTGACGCAAATTGTTAATATGGAATTCATTCAGACAAACAAAAAATCGGAATTGCTCGTCTTTGAAGGCTATGGCTATATAAGGCACCGACAACTTACAGATGGCGCATCCTCTTGGCGCTGCTGTATTACAAAATGCAATGGCAGAGTCAGGCTACGCAATGACCAAATCGAAGTTATCACAGCCCATAGCCATTTACCTGATCCAGCAGATATTGAAAAGAGGAAATTCCGCTCAGCGTTGAAAGACAGAGCAGCAATGGCTGACGAGACTCCCCGCCAGACAATATTTGCCGCCCAAAAAGACATCAACAGAGAAACAGCAGCCAACATTCCAGCTTACCACTCAAACCAAAGGACAGTTAACAGAACGCGCCAACAAAATCGTCCACAAATGAGTGAGCCCTCGTCGCTGAGAGGATTTGAGATTCCCGAGTTATTACAAATGGCACATAGTGGTGAGAAATTCATGTATTACGATTCAGGGCCCCAAGATGAAAAAAGGATTATTGTTTTTGCAACTCTGCCAGCCATTGACTTGCTCGAGCAATCGGAGGACTGGTTCTGCGATGGGACATTCTCAACTGCTCCAAACGTCTTTTTTCAGGTCTACACAATTCACGCTTTGGTTGATGGCGTCAACTTGCCTCTCGTGTATGCTCTTCTTCCTGATAAAAAAGAAGAGAGCTATCGAAAACTACTCTGTTCTCTTCCGGAAACATCAACAAAACGAGTAACAATCGATTTTGAAATTGCAGTTCGGAACGCATTCCTTCAGTGGAATGAAAACATTCAAATTCAATTTTGTTTCTTTCACCTTGGCCAGAATGTGTGGAGACATGTGCAGTCAGCCGGCAAAGCTTCGGAATACAACAATAACTTGGATTTCCGAGAGCATATCAGAATGATGCTTTGCACGGCTTTCTTGCCAGTGAAAGATGTCATTACTGCATTTGAAAAATTGCAGTCAACTTGCCCAGAAGACTGTCAGCCAATTTTCAACTACTTTGAAGACAATTACATCGGCCGATACAACTCTACTGGACAGAGACAGAAACCACGATTTGCGATTGAACGATGGAATTGCTGCGAGCGCATAAAAAAGGGCTATGCCAGAACCAACAACTCCGTCGAGGGCTGGAACAGTAATTTCGTAAAATTGGTCAATACAAAACATCCTTCACTGCCCAAACTGATTGAGAAATTCAAGGATGAACAAAAAAATGCAGAAATAATGGTAGAGAAGATAACAGCTGGCCAGCAAGTAAAGAGGCCAAAGAAAGCAAATTACGCAAAAATTGATGCAAATTTACAAGAACTTGTTCATAAGTACCAGCATCAGAATATGATTGACTTCTTGAGAGGCTGCAGTTATAATATCAAACTCTAACAGTTGTTGTTTTCTCATTGTGATCCTTTATTTTCTGTGATTCAATTCATTCATTTTCTACCAAAATTTTTTAAGTTTAAAAGTAACGCTAGAAGCGATCTGATTATTGCAAAATGTCGATCATGAACTAGCTTTTCATTTTCCCTTCTCTCACGACAACCCATGCCCGGGCTCTCCCGATTTTAACACTTTTCCCAGTTTTTCCCAATTTTCGATCTTATTTAACCTCAATTTTTGATTTTTGCGAAAATATTTTTCCCCACTCGGGCTCGAACCAGCGACCTCCGAATGTGAGCCCAGAGCACTAACTACTGCGCCACGGTGATTTTGATTTTCCGACTTCAAAGCTTTCTTTGAAGATCAAAGCTGCACTTTCTTTTTGATCTGAATTACGAGCGCTTTGAGCGGGACTGTTTTGTCTGGGACTGTTTTGTCTGTTTTCTTCGGATTATTTTGTCCGGGACTGTTTTGTCTGGGACTATTTTGCAATTTAGGACTCTTTTGTCTGGGACTGTTCTGTCTGGGACTGTTTTGTCTGTTCACCGATTACAACATAGTTTTTTTCAAATTATGTATTTATAAGTGGACGCTTAGCTTATATATTATATTCGTTAATTGGCTTTAGATTATATATAAAAATGTTGAAATTTGTTTGATATTTAATTGGTCTAGGACTATTTTGAATATAGCCACAATTGTTTTAGGAAGGCAAGATTTCAGCAAAAATTTAGCAAAGCCCTGTCATGTCATCGCAGCAAGTACCGTCGAAAATTAAGCACCTTTCATCAAATTAGCACTGTACTTAATGGAGCCATAACTGTGGCTAACCCAGAACTGGTTTCTGTGCGAAGAAGCGGTTGAATCGTGCCATCTGTGCTGCCACAATGACGTTGTGCTTGAAACTGTCTGCAATCCCACCAATCAAGTATCTCTGCAGTTTGTGTATGTCATTTGCGCACAGCTCGTTCACAATGCTAACAAAAAGACAAATAAATTGCACAGAAGTGAAAAAAAAATTAAATTGCGTCTATGCCCCGGTCTAAAATGGGGGAGGGGGTTGCCCAGGTTGAGGTCGCGCTCGAAATCGCCTCTGATCAGACCGTCCCAGACAAGTGGGACCTCTGATCAGACCGTCCCAGACAAGTGGGACCTCTGATCAGACCGTCCCAGACCGAAGTGACCTCTGATCATGAGCCGCGGTAAATAAAAGTAAAAACAATTTACCGATCGAATCTTGACATACTTAAACGGATTTGCTGCAATATTATTGCATCCGCAGCATTTAAAAATTATAAGTGACGAATGCCGAAAAACATGGAGTCAGATCCCAGATACTTCTAAGAACTATGGGAGTCTAAGGATCTATTTTGCTTCGCCCCTCCCGCCAGTTGTTGGGCCAATATTTTTTACGACCCAACCCCGATGACGCACGTGGTGCTATTTTTATACAGAGTAAACTGCTATATAACAAGAAACTACACATAATTCGTAATTGAGGTCACTGGTGGGGGGGGGGGGGTGGGTGGGCAGAATAGATTCAAATATGACGAGTGCCTGATGAGCTGGTCCTCGTAGAACTGGTGAAGGTTCTGGATGCTCTCCTGTCTGTAGACACACTTGACTGATATGCGCATCTTGCTCAGTCTGGTGAGAGTGATGCCAGCTGAGACACAAAACAACACTCTGTTGTGAAGACGCTTCCAAATCACCAAGCTGAAAAAAACAAGTCATAAATGTCCATAACAATTTAGAAATGATATTTGTACACCTGTCTAATAATAGTTTGCTTCAATTGGAGTTAAGACTGGCCTCTTATTCATCTAAGCAAACCAGTATTGATGCAAAATCACGTATTATTCTATTGTGAAAGAATCCCAGATATCTGAGAAATTTTATCGTGCAAGATCTTATAAATTTCTTACAAAATTGTCTTTTAAGTACTCATAAGATTATGCGTCGCCTGACTAAGACTTTGTAAGACAATTTATCAGGTCATACACGTTAAAAAATTTTATCAGATCTGATCAGATCTTACACGATAAAAGTTCACTTTTGTCAGATCTTACACGATAAAAATTCAGCCTGAAAAAAAGTTTATCATGTAAGATCTTAGAAGAATCTTATAGATGAACATTCGGAAAGCTATGGATCATCTTTTTGGATAAGATTTTTATCAGATCTTATACGATAAAAATTCTTTAAAAATAGCATGTTCCTATAATTGAAGACATTTCAGAGTTGCTTTCATGCAGCACCCAAAAAGCTAAAAAAAAATGCAACACTTAAGTGTCAGAGCAACAAAAAAAATTATCTTATATTGCCTTTTGCTATCTATAAGGTATTATGGAAAAGGTTATTCGATTATCAGGGGCTTCTTGTGAAGCGGTGATTATCAACTTAGGTGATTATTAAAATTGTCCAAAATTTTTTTAAAGGCCAAAACTATCGTGGACTACTAAACTGAGCCATAGTACCTAGTTGAGACTCAGAATAGAACTGCCACCAAAACAGAATCAAAAAACAATTTTCCATGTCTCATAATTGGTAAGTTGACCGATTATTTACAAATTTCGTAGGAAAATGACTACGTTAAACGGCAACAAAAAATCATTAAAACATTTCTTATCAGATCTTACAAGATAAAAATTCTGCCCTACGTGAACTTTTATTGTGTAAGATCTGACATAATTTTTATCAGATCTTATAAGATAACAATTCAGCAAAATAGAATTGGTATCTTATAAGATCTGATAAGTACCTTATCAGATCTTACACGATTAATGCTCACGTAGGGAAGAATTTTTATCGTGTTAGACCACATAAGATCTTACACGATAAAGATTTTTGATCAGCATCTTATCAGATCGTACACAAAAAAAGTTCCAGAATCACTGGGGAGGCTAGAAAAGATGACATTTTTAAGGAAAAATAAACATGCGTTCCCGCAGTCTTTATAAAATGAATCCCCGAAGCATCAATGATCCGTCGGAAAATTATGACATATTCTAATTTTCTTACCTTTTAATACTTCGGAAACATCTACCGGACATTGTGTGCTGATAACTCAGGCATTTAATATATTTTAGAAATACTTTTGGATGTAGGATTTGGTCGGCAATTACGTAATTGTTAATGTTTTGCAGAAATTGGGTAAATTAATCATTTGGCCAATTCTAACTCAACAATAAGAATATTTGATCAAAAAATTCAAAAAGATTAGTTTTCTTTTGAGTTATTTTGTATTTGTCAAAAAATGATGCAACCAAAAAATTTTCAGAAATATTCACAAAAATATTCAGAAGGCTAACTTATCGCAATTTGTTTTAATTAAATTTGAAAAAATTTGGAGGTTCTGCTTTTCTGCACTTAATAATAGCCGTCTTTTTAAATAGTCTTCTGGATACACTACAGAAAATTTTTATTTAACACGTTCTGTTTTTTAATCGCAACCAATACACTGCAGCCAAGTTGGCATTAAATACAAAAATTATTTGCAGAATTTTGAAATTTCTTTTAAGTTCGACGAATTATCGTAACAATGTGGTGCATTATCACAAATAATTTGCTGCTGATCACACGGATATCCTAACTTTTGTTTGGTGTCTATTAACAATGAGCTGCCAAAAAAAATTATCTTATATTGCCTTTTGCTATCTATAAGGTATTATGGAAAAGGTTATTCGATTATCAGGGGCTTCCCTTGAAGCGGCGATTATCATCTTAAGTGATTATCAAAATTGTCCAAAATTTTTTCAAAGGCCAAAACTATTGTGGACTACTAAACTGAGCCATAGTACCTAGTTGAGACTCAGAATAGAACTGCCACCAAAACAGAATCAAAAAACAATTTTCCATGTCTCATAATTGGTAAGTTGACCGATTATTTACAAATTTCGTGTGAACTTGACTACGTTATACGGCAACAAAAAATCATTAAAACATGTCTTATCAGATCTTACAAGATAAAAATTCTGCCCTACGTGAACTTTTATTGTGTAAGATCTGACATAATTTTTTATCAGATCTTATAAGATAACAATTCAGCAAAATAGAATTGGTATCTTATAAGATCTGATAAGTACCTTATCAGATCTTACACGATTAATGCTCACGTAGGGAAGAATTTTTATCGTGTTAGACCACATAAGATCTTACACGATAAAGATTTTTGATCAGCATCTTATCAGATCGTACACAAAAAAAGTTCCAGAATCACTGGGGAGGCTAGAAAAGATGACATTTTTAAGGAAAAATAAACATGCGTTCCCGCAGTCTTTATAAAATGAATCCCCGAAGCATCAATGATCCGTCGGAAAATTATGACATATTCTAATTTTCTTACCTTTTATACTTCGGAAACATCTACCGGACATTGTGTGCTGATAACTCAGGCATTTAATATTTTTTAGAAATACTTTTGGATGTAGGATTTGGTCGGCAATTACGTAATTGTTAATGTTTTGCAGAAATTGGGTAAATTAATCATTTGGCCAATTCTAACTCAACAATAAGAATATTTGATCAAAAAATTCAAAAAGATTAGTTTTCTTTTGAGTTATTTTGTATTCGTCAAAAAATGATGCAACCGAAAAATATTCAGAAATATTCACAAAAATATTCAGAAGGCTAACTTATCGCAATTTGTTTTAATTATATTTGAAAAATTTTGGAGGTTCTGCTTTTCTGCACTTTATAATAGCCGTCTTTTTAAATGGTCTTCTCGATAGACTACAGAAAAATTTTATTTAACACGTTCTGTTTTTTAATCGCAACCAATACACTGCAGCTAAGTTGGCATTAAATACAAAAATTATTTGCAGAATTTTGAAATTTCTTTTAACTTCGACGAATTATCGTAACAATGTGGTGCATTATCACAAATAATTTGCTGCTGATCACACGGATATCCTAACTTTTGTTTGGTGTCTATTAACAATGAGCTGCCAAATTTGATTTCAGACGACTTGGCATACACTTTTCTTAATTTTTGCACTAAAACAAGATATTTCTAGCATGCTTTTAATCATGCAGTAAATTATTGGTAACTAGTCTTCTTTTTTTGATAAAAACACAGATGAAAGTGCTGATAATGGAACTAAAAAAGATTAAAAAACAGTTTTTGGAACATATCTGATCTTTATATGGAATTCATCATTGTACTGATGAAGATGCCACCAATATTTGGAAAAGCTCACGTTTTCTGTTTTTCTTTCGGATTCCTCAAGCTTAAAAAATTTGCGAGAAATTAATTACATATTAAAAACTGATATCTATTGAAAACGTCAGAACCTTTTTATTCTTCCAATTGTTTTCATTTGACATAATCAAGATACTAAACTCAATTTCAGCACATCCCTCGAAAATAAAAGATTCATAATTCTTTTTCAATTTTTCTTAACACAGAAACAAAATTGTTATTGAAAAAAAAAATCTTTGAACTGTTTCAAAACTTGATTTGTTGCTGTTCATAGATCAATCGTACGATATGAAAAATGGTGTGTATGCGTAGTAACATCATTACATAATCGCATGATTTTTAACATAATCGAAGCATCATTAACATTCCATTGAACTTTGAAATTGATTCTATTACTTCCAAAAATTCCATAATAGTTGGCATGTAATAGATACTGACAAATTATTGAAAAATAGTGAGAAAAAACTTAAGGCGATTTTTTGAACATATCTCCATTTTGTTGTTGTTCTGTATTGCTGCCTTTATCAATTGAAGTTCACATATTTTGTCATGTTCTTTGTATTTAAAAAAGAAAATAGATTAAAAGTCTCTGAGTTTATTAGAAATTTTTAGTACAGGTCATACATTGCTGCTAAGTTGGCTTTAAATATTAAACTTGCTGTAGTTCTTTGGATTTCAACGAATAGATGATGGATGATATTGTGTTTCTGCAAGACCAATACCTTGTTGTCGATAAAACGACTATCTGAAATTAAAATATGCGTCTACTGAAATTGATTTATTGGAAATGATTACAAATGATTTGAACTATTTTTCCTCGCTCTCTTACAATTATCAAAAAAATGACATGTTTTTAACTATTTGTTGTCCATAATCAACACCTGAAAACTAACTTGTGCTTTTTAAAGTCTAAAATATGCAAAAAATTGCAGATAAGAGACGTAACAAGAAAAAAAACATTTTTATAATGTATAGATAAATAACAAGACTTAAAAATTTTCAGTGTCTCGTTTTTCAATCATCTTTTTTTGTATTTTATTGGCACCTTCTTTTTTAATTTTTGTTTGTCAAAATATAAATAAAAATATTATACGGGAATTAAATTACGTTCTAAAAGAATAGAAAAAGTTTTACAAATTTTTTTTTGATATCGTCAAGGAATCAAAAAAATTTAAAAGTTTTTCTCTTCCATAAAGAGTTAATATTTTTACTCGAAGCATTTAAAAAATATATTAACTCGAGAGTTAATAGTTTTACTCGAGTTAATATTTTTACTCGAAATGTTTTAACATAAAATGCTATCGAAAAATTTACCGAAAAAATAATACTTTATTCGAAGAATTTTTATTGTTTTTGGCGAATCGGTTTTTTGGAAATGACGAGCCCTTTTTTTGATACATCTGGAACCATCAACGTTCGATGTTGCTTTCCTCAAAAGGTTGGTTTCCATATTTTGATGTTCTGTAGTACAGGAAAATTAAGATTCCTGAAATTAATTTTACCAGGAACTTCTAAAAATGTGTTGTCGTAAATTGCACAGCTCAGTTGATTATAATTATCGATGTTTTAAATGACTGACAAATTGCGGTTTCAGATACCCAGTCCCAGTTATGCAGACAGTTTAAACCTTATTAAAGCATTTATATAGACAAAATTAAATGAAACCCTGTAGATAAAAAAGTTTAAAAGAAAAAAATGCGTTTTTTGGAAAGGAGTGGATCTGGAATTAAAGCTTTTTACTTTCGTATTTCGTAAAATCTAGGAAAAACTTCATTTGATCCAATTTCAATTCAGTAAGTGTGATATAAAACATTTAACTTTTCGACCCGTTCAGTTGGTCTGATTTTTGTGTGTGCACTTTTTGCAGATCAACTCTACTGACATTGCTCGCAATCGTCAATTTTTTTTAATTTTTAGTTATTAAAAATGGAGAAAGGCAGAACAATTTTTTGCATTATCTATGAGAGTTTTTAAAGTTCGAACTTCATTTAAGCTTATTTTTTTTGAAGTTGGGTCATTCTGTTTTTACACCTTTTCTGTTTCCATATCCGATTGAGTGACATTTTTGCCAATGACATTTTTTCAAATGGAAAATTGCATTGACGTGTAAATTATTGAATAAATAAATAAGCTTTGCACAACTTGAGATTACATTTATTTGAAGAACCAGTTTTGATTCATTTAAAAATATACAATACATAAATATTAAGGTGTGGTAACTGTATCACATTGTTGGTAAAAAAATAGTAGGTTAATCTTGTTGCTCAAGAGCGGCACAAACAATGTCGCAAGGGGTCAATTAATTTGTAAAGTTCTTTCCAATCTCTCCAATGTAAGATTTTATAATGGATTTTTATGCTAATCCAAGGTAACTCGTTTCTAAATTGTGCGAATTTGTACAATGCACTAATCTGTGAGTAAGTTTTTTTCAAAGTAAACATCACTAAATAAATTTGGAGTAGGAAAAATTTTTGGCTACATGACAGAACATTTTTCGATTAGGCACATGTCTGCGCTGAATAAATTCTACTATACAATGATGAATCGGTTGGTGAACTTTTAAGGAAACCGTACTTTTGCTAAACAAGATAAGTACAAATTGTGTCCTTTTCGGGATCTCATTAAACTTGCTCAATCCCCAAATCTTTTTTTTTCACTTGTTGCAAGTTGCATATTTCTTCGCTCATTGCAGTACCCAATAAATATTCTTAACATCAGTATTTAAATTGCAGAGTTTTTCTCGGGGTGAAAAAAATGAGAGAAAAATTTATTTGCAATAAACTTTGGAGAATTACGGTAGAGATCGAATTAACCCTATTTTAAGATGGAAATGTAAATGAGATGACGATAACCAGTTTAGCTATTGCACAAGTAAACATGAAGAAAAATGAAGATTTGAATATAATTTTGACACCCTGGTCTTTTGCGACCCTGGTCGAGACAGGATGGTAATCTAGTAGGAATCTGGTAGAATCTGGCAGAAAATAGGTTATCTTCCAACTGCTGGCAGAAAACGTGTTATCTTGCAATAATCTTCTTTGAATGTCTTATGTTGAGTTCTCATCTGTTATCGCTAGTTTTGATGGACCATAAAACCGGAGTCAAACCATCTTCAACTTATCTTCAACCAAATTTCAACCCAACTACAATCCAAGATAACAATTAATCCAGATAAAAGTCAAAAGTTGCAAAAGTCAGAGACAACTGTTTTGAGAAAATAAAAAAGGAAGACCGCAGGTCTTCTTTTCTGATGCTTTAGGTTGATAAAATTTTGGGATCTATTCTTTTTCGGCCCCCAGTGTTTTTTATGACCCCCAGTTACAAATTCTATGTTGTTACATAGCACATTACAATGTAAGAAGATAGCACGTGCGTCTGGGGGTCATAAAAAATTTATGCTCACTAAGCTGGGGGGGAGAAACAGAATAGATCCAAATTTTGATGCTTCTTTGGTTTTTCTTTTGACGGTGCCAAAAAAATATGTACATTCAAATGTTGCATCGGTTTGAATTTTTGGGCTGATTAGGACCCTAGGATGATTTGCGCGTGATTTTTTGCTGAAGAGATACTTGAAAAAATTGTTTATCTTGTAAAAATCTTGTATCAGAAATTGGGTCTCTTGTAAAAATCTAGTGGAAAATTTGCAATCTTTAGAAATCTGGCAGAAAGTAGTCATCTTGTAGGAATTTGGCAGAAAAACGGTTATCGTGTAGGTATTGCTTCCCTAGTAACTGAAAAATCAAATCTGCCACTATGATAGCTAGTGTGGAATTACGATCAATTAAATTGAGCTTAAAGACTTGGTATCAATGGCCTATTAAAATGAAGGAGATGAGTATCCATTTTGCAAGAATCTTAAGATCACCTTGCGAAAGAATTCAACGCCAATTTTTTCCATTGATTTATAATCTCATATTCTTTTTATCATCATAGAAACTTATCTTTTCAAAGAATCTAGGTTTTAAAAAATAGATTGGTCAGTAATTGCCAGTGAAATCATTGTCGCCCCATTTTTGGCATTATGGTCAATTGTTCAAGAAAAATTTGCAATAGTCGGTCGTGAACATTTTCAAAAATTCAATGTCTTTTCTGCAATATATGACCTCAATAACTAACCGAAAATGTTCAATATTGGGGCAATTTAAACATAGGGAGCTCAAGTTGCTTAAATTTTTTTGTTTTTTTTTAAACATGACGTGGTCTTGAAATTTTGTTTGACGGAAAATGAAAAATCACATAATAAAAAAAGTCGTCTTAACAAACATATACGGTTGCACAAAGGCGCAGAAGTTGTATCAAGCTTTTGTTTGTTCGAAAGCGTTATTAAATGCAACAAAAAATTTTATCTTAATTTTACTTCGAACGGTAGTACTTTTCGCCGGTGACCGGACAATAGATCGAAAAGACAATAGACCGAAACCTGCAAAATTGGGACAATAGATCAAAAATTAATCATTGGCCGAAATAATATCATCTCATCTGGCCATGCCTTAGTGGGCCGTGGGACTTGATATGATTCTATCGCAACCTAACCAATTATCATGACCGAAGATGTTATGCACTTTATCATAAGTCAGCGCTTAAAACTGATTGGCTTATACGCGACTTGAATAATTTCATTTTCAATCAAATGTCACAATTTTTGCCTTCGATCTGTTGTGTTTTCGATCAATTGTTCTAGCACCCATTTTACCAGCCAACTTTTGATTTATATCGTGCTAAAAGGTCGAGAGAAATTGAAAGAGACAACCTAATGTGAATTTTGCATAAAATAAGCTTGACAAGAAGCTCTACTTGTTCAACCTATGCTTGGCTAGGAAAAGAGATGCGCAAGTTCGAGAGCTTAAGATAAGTTGGTATAACCGGACCACTTTCACATCAGTTGACCCTGCTTAGATCCCCTCCCCCTAAGAGGTTGTGGGCTGGCTAATGTATGCAGTTTATATTGTTTCTGAACTAGACTTGCTTCTCTGCAATCGTGCTCGTGGCTCATGATTGTACTGTGTCTGGCCTAATCCAGGCTTACCTTAGTCTTTTGTTGAGAGTGAGAAGAGCGAGGTGAAACAGGTACGCATAGTTGGCCATTTTGTCCTCCTTGTAGCCTTCAGTCAAGTAGCTCTTCATCATCACTTTTATATAGCCATCGTGCAGCTAAAGTACAATGCCATACGTATTTTTTTAACAAAAAATCTTTGGACAAATTTTGGAGATTTAATAAGTATCAGACGTTCAGTCAAAAGAAACTGAACGTCTGACTTTTATGCGTATGATAATATGCGTATTGGTTTATATGATATTTGACCTGATTTTCAAGGCTTCGGTTTAATTTGTAATTGTATGAACCAATGACACCAATTTGCAGCAAAACTAAAAAAAAAAACGAAAAAACTATGCGTCGAGTTCAAATGTTTGGTTTAAATTTGGCATTACTGCAACTTTTATGGCGTAAATTTGCTCAAATGGAATTTTTCATTATTGGAATATTATCCTAATTAAGTTACGTCGAAGCCAATCGATTGCCAGAAACCGCAATTGACCACTACAATTCTAGAAAAAACAAGAAAAAAAGAAATTGAATCCATTTTTCTTGGAAAGTCTCGAAAATTGTTAGCATTTAGTTGTGCCGTTTTAGTCCGATAAAATCTATGCTGACTTCAGTCTCTAGTGAGAAGGCTCACAAATGTAGTATTGAAGCCCATTCGCATCGCCTTTACTGAATTATAATTGCGACACAATATGTCTTAATGTCTATTTTGACTATTTATCCAGTATCCTTTTGACTTTGCTCTTTTTATGTTGTAATTATGACAGAAATCAAATTATAATTAGCATAATTAACACATTCCTCAGGTCGATTCCGTTAAAACTTTGAGTGAATGAGATCTGTTAGAAGTCGATACCATTTTTGTGAAATATTTCACTGAAGTACGTTGTTCAGGTTTTCAGTGCACATTTTTTGCATTAATTAAAACCTGTGACTTGTATGAACGAAAATAGTTAAAACAGTTTTTGTATGAACCGGAATATATTAATGCCAATTAAAACTGCGATCAGACTTTGAACTAAACACCGAATATTTTCATCGGAAAAACTTAAATATTTGAGAACTTCAGGTAAAATTAAAATACTTATGAGAAGGCATTCACAAGAACGTTTTCATTTGAAAGCATTCACAGATTAACTTGAATGGAAATATGCAAAGGTAATAGAACAGCGGGGCAGTTAAATAACCCAATGTGTTCAGAAAATCAGATATCACTTTTTCACTTTGCTACAGAAGCAAATTCCATAGCTGAAGTGTTAAATTCATATTTTAGGTCATGGCGGTGAAAGCATTATTTGACTCCAAACTCAAACAAGGAGGCTCGATGATGTGTGTTTGCACATAATGTTCCGACTTCGTCTATCCACAAATTTGGTTTAATTGTCTACTAAATGAAGAACAGATATACTAAACTTTCAAAAAATATTGATTAACAATAATCGGCGTGTTTAAGACAAATAGCCTCAAACTCCACTCTTTTAGAAAAAGCAATAAGGCCATATTAGTAGGCCGATGAGAATTGCCATCATTAAAACTACGAGACAAGACAAACAAAAATATCAATTAAGAACAAACTTTTACATCTAAAACTAAATCTCTATCTTTTTGAGAAAAAAATACATAGTAACAAAGTGGAATAAATGTCGAAAAAATCTTAACCTAACCGACTAGTTTAACATCCACATATCCATAGAAAAAACATTGGACCAATTTTAGATGAGACTTGGTAACAAGTAGACAAAAATGAAGGAAAACGTAAGAAAAGTTCATGTTTTCTTGAACAGATAATGAAAACCACTAGATATCAAATGAAAACTTTGAACATTTTTCTGTTCATTCGTACCGCAATATGAACACTTGGAGACCAGTCACTACCCAGAAGAAGTCGTAGGTCTATAAAAATAGACAACAAATTAATTCGAAAAAAATTCCGTTAAATTTTGTAAGAAAACGGCGTCCAAGCACTTAAAACCGTATTATAATCCGTTCAAAACGAAATACAGCCAACTGAGTTTTCCTTTAATACCATTTTTATCTTGGTGAGAAAACAGACCGTTGACTGATGAGACTAGGCAACAAGTGTTCAAAAAGAGCAAAAAGGTAAAAGTTAAAAAAGAAACACTTTTTTTCAAAAACAATTAATTTCAAAGACATAAAAATGTTAGCCAGTAACGGAAATCCATCAATATTTTTTTTAATTTCTCAAACAAAAAGTGTGCTTGTCTTTTTTCAGAATTTGTCATACCTCTACAATAAGAACGATGAGTAGAAGAAAAAAATAAAATAAAGCGTTTTCGAAGCTGTGAAAAAAAATAAAATAAAGCGTTTTTGAAGCTCTTAAGAAAAACAAAGCACTGAAAAGTTTACATACTTTTAATCTTGTTTTTTTAACAGCAATAATTTGATTTGCTACATGTATTTCGTGAGACTAGGGTAAAAAGTACCAAAAAAGGACTACAAAATGCAAACTTAAAAAAACGATATTTTGATTCCAAAACTTTTGATTCCAAACTCGTGAAAAACTATAGCTATAAATTGAGATCAACAAATAGGCTTTTTCATACTTCCATAGAAAAATGAAAAATTTACAATTATCCAGATGTAATCATTCGACTAAAAAAGAACGACAAACAAAGAGATCAAATATTAAGTTATTCTTTTGCAAAAAACTGGTATCGAGGCCAGTGAAACAATAAGCGATTCATTTAAGACATTCAAAATGTTCCATTGTGCTTTTTTTACTCTAATAAATCGGTGTGCAACGTGTCATTTTGGATATTAGGTAAAAAATGAAAAAAAGAACTAAAACTTGAAAATTTGAAACAAACGTCTATACTTTTTCTTAAAAAATTTATACAAAGTCATAAAAAACTTCAGCTGTCTACTGAATTAAATATCTGTTTTTTTTGTTTTTACACTAGAAGCCACTTATACTTAAAACTACCCAAGGGAAGAAAATGATCTTCAATGATAGGAAAATTGAAATTTTCTGTGAAAACATTATTATCGAAGCGTGAAAACCATTACATGCTATTACTCTGCTCTTGGTCTATTTGAAAGAGGTAATTGTTGCAAATAATTCGCATATGAAGTAACTTGATAAAAAGTCATTATATCGAAACATTTTATGCTTTTTGCACAAATCTCGATTTAAATTAGCAAACAATCGGCCTAATCTGTCGACAAGTGACAATAGCCATCTTTGGTGTTAACGACGGCTGTTTCAGCAGTTTTTTGGCGACTGTTTTTTTGGTAAGTGTAAACAAAGTGGACTTAGGTAAATTATTCTGAGCCATTTTTGATGAAAGGAAAGCTGAATTTTGAAAAATAAAGCAAAAATTTTTGTAAAAAACTAAATCAGGCAATTCAGCAGCAACACTCTTTATTTCTAGAGATAAATCCAACTTTACTATTGCTACAAATTTTGTAGCAAAATTTGCGAAAATTGCTTAAAATTACGGAAAATGTGATCAATAATAAGGAAAACCAGTCAAATGTTCATAGATCTTTAAACCTCCATAAATTTGTGGAAAAATTGGAAATCAAAAAATGTTTAAAATAATACATTCTGCGCCGGATGGGCTTTATAACGATACCACACATAACCATCTACGATGAATATATTGAACGTCAAAAATTGACTCAGCAAAAAAACCCGTTTGAGTATTTAATTCCTCCAACACTAAATTGTGGTGAAGCAAAAAACTAGGAGACAAGTCAAAAATAGAACCCAGATTAGGAATCAGAATTATATGAAAGTCGTCAAGCTAATTGAGGAAGCACTTTAAGTGACCCTGAAAACAAAAATTGTGAAAATTGAAACTATACCAAGTAATTAGTTCTTTAACTATGCTAATAAGTTTAAAACTTGAAAAAAATTATATTGCAAAATGTGTTTTCCAAAATATCTATGAATAGACTTTTTAGGTCTGGAAGCTATTGGCAATCAGAGCAAGATGGTGATCATCAATCTAAAATCAGCTAAGAAGATATTTCACTGAAAAGCTGGAAAGTTTTTCAATCAGCTTTTTAAGTCTTGAAAATATATTTCGATATAACCAAAGTACGCTGAAATGGATGTTTGGAGAAAGTAAAAAAACAACAAGTAAATTCCGCCAATTTTGACCAGAAAAATTCAATGTTTAAAAAACTGTCGAGAAGTAGCAATCCAGTTTAGTCAATATTGTTGTTATCTGAATTTCTGCTAAGCTCAACAGTGAGGGGACTCTGTTGCCCAGAAGATCGATCAAATAAAATCAACCAAACGTTTTGAATTGGTGAAGCAAATGTTAGTTTGCATTTTTTCTATTTCCCCCTTCCACTCTCGTATGCTGTTGCAAATTAGATTGCCTTGAAATAAGTTAATTCACAATGACGCTCGTAATATCAATTCTAGTTATATGGATACCAAATGTAAGAAAATTACTTGAACATCAATAGAAAAGACAACCTAAGTAAGTTTATAATAGTAATTAAAATATTAATAAACACAATATCCACGGTTCACGTCCCAAATGAACCAAACCAAAAACGCTCGCAGTATCCCAACTGGTCTTGTAATTACAAACTTTCAGAGTTCAGTGGCACTCTCAATTTGTTCCCTGCCAAATCTTGTGTCCAAACTTCTGAATTCTCCAAAATTCGCAAAAATTATTTTCTGTCACTTCAGGTTATACTCAACCAATTCGCTTTTATCTTAAGGAAGCAAAGTCGTATCTCTTATGTAAACATTGCAATTTACACTTGAATTCTCTCACATTCTGTGGGAAGGCTTTTTTTGCTTTTCAAATAAATTAATAGCAAATTATAATCTGACATGCATCTGCTACCAACCCTTGTTGATTTTATTTTTCTCATTCTCTTAAGTAAACAACGATTGTACTCCTATGTAAACCAACCTACTTCACTCTATCTCATATAAACACGTGTCATGACAAACAGTGTTTGCTTAGTAAACATTGAACGTTGTTCTGAAAAGTTGATACTCCTCTATTTCCGCTATCAATTTAACTAGCCGCAACCAATCCTTGTCAAAAATCATGTGTTGAATAAATCAACAAACTCAAACCTAAACCAGAGATCAAATTTAATTTCCAATTTTGCCAACATTCCAAGCAATTCCCTGTAATTATACATGCCCATGAGACCAGAGACCAATTTTCCCAACAACCCAACAATTTGACATCTAGGGGTCATCCCAAGGTCACCCGTCCAAATTGAGGGGTCAGATTGATAGAGCTTATTGTAGTGGAAACTTTTTTCATAGTTGCACCTACCAACAAATATTGACGGCCTAACTCCCAGTAGAACACGACTAATGACCGCGCACACTTTTTCTTGGACCTCCCGGATGACCCCAAATTTCCAAACTCAACAGCTTGCATAGTAGTGATCAAAACGACTTCGGGGAAATTGAAATTGTGTAAAAATAGGGGGCCCCAACTTGCCTGCCAAATTTCGTGACCAACGGATCAGCCGTTTGGAGTCGCTTGCAATTTAAAATTTTTTAAGTAGTCTTTTTGGCCAAAATCCGAAAAATCCGAATTCTTAAAAAGTGATCGGAGAGGGTATATATTGTCACTAACTGTCCTGGGTCCTTGTATTTTCACCGTATCAAACTCATTTTGGGGCTTGAAATTTGTATTTTTCGATTTCTGTCTTTTGGGTCATCCCGCAGCACCAGCGTGCGGTCGGAATATGAGGTTTAAAATATTACCAATCCAAAGGCCTGGAAAAGTTACGCTATACCCCAAAAACCATATGGCTACTATAAGTACTCCACAAGCAAATCAATTTTTACGTTCTTCAGCACAAGCATGTGCTAGTTCCGTGCAGGTTGGTGTGGGATCAAATCTGAAAATGAGATCTGATTCCTCGTACCCAAATTAGTTTAACCCCAAATTTCAGGTCAATTCGACTTCAACTTTCCGAAAAATTACTATTTTAATTTAGGTACTAACTACCTTCCTGTGATAATTACCAATATTCTCAAAAATTGCCATTTTACATCCTAAACCCTTCCCAAGATCATGCAAAATCTTAATTCTTAAATTCAAGGCGTTACGACTGATTAATCCCAATATTTCTGACCCGAACAGTCTTATTTCACAGTAGAATACCCAAAATCTTTCACGTCAAACTAATTCCGGTATTAATAACTGGAGGTTGGGTGATCTGATTGACCTGAAAAATATACCCGCAGTAAAGAACCACTGGGAGTTCCTCCCATCATTGATTGGTTATCAACCGATAACTCCTTCCCATCCGGGGGGGGGGGGGGGGTGGGGGTCGGAGAAGTTCTGCTTCACGGTATTCCGAAAAACCGATATACCGCCTTTCCTTATTTAAAAATGCAAATAAATTTCTTCCACAACTTTCTTAATCATTCCCATGATCACCCAATGCTTTGCTGCACAAGTACATGCTAGTACGACTGTTTTAAACTGTTATTTCATCCATAAACTATCAAACTGTTACTTAAATTATTAAAAACCTTCGATTAACACCACTTCCGGTGCTAATAAGTCAGATCGAGAAGATTTATCTGGCTGCGCATCCCTATTATATATGGACAACCCCTAGAGGAACATGCCCACATTTTTTCTTAGTCCAACGATGAATATAACTTAAAGAGTTGAGAGGTACCAGGTTTGGGGATGCCCACCATTTTACAAATTCAAAATGGAACTTTCATTTAATTCAAACTGAAATTCCAATTCTTTTCAAAGCATCTTGTCCAATTCAAATGGTCGCTTCTAGATTACTTCTAAGTTGAAATCACTCCTTTCGACTTTGGCCTGATGCACAAGTACATTTTTGCTTAGTAAACGAAATATATCGACAGCTCAATTTGTTTTTGTTCATCAATTTGTTGGTTTAGGATAAATCCCTCAATTCCCTCTCTGACGCCTTTGAACCAATAACCATTTAGGAAAGAACGCTCATTTCAAACACCTAATTAACTTGTTTAAGTTGACCTAAATTATATAACTTACTCCCTATCTGCTTATGACAATTTCCTGCGTTCTACACTCCTCCCTCCTAGAATAATTTTCTCTCGAATTCATCATGAGGAAACACATAATGAGACCCTAAAAACAAAAATTGTGAAATCTGAATCTATACCAAGTAATTTGTTCATTAAATCAGCTTATAAGTAAAAATCTTGAAACAAATTATATTGCAAAAAGTGTTTTCCAAAATAGCTATGAACAGACTTCTTAAATCTTACAGCCATTGGTGATCAGAGCAAGATGGTGATCATCAAGACAGTGCAAACCGCAATCAGAAGAGGACATATATCACTGAAAAGCTAGAAAGTTTTTTTCAATCAGCTTTTTTAAATCTTGAAAATAAATTTCGATGTAACCAAAGCACGCAGATGTTTGCGGAAAGATTAAAAACAACAAGTAGATTCCGCCAAAGATTTTACGAAGTAACTGATGCATCATTTGACTGGCAACAAAATGTCGGAACGAGACCGCCTCGTAAAATTTAGAAATCAATATAATCTTAATCCCCAGAACAATAGAAAAACAGAAAATTGCGGGTTCCGACAAGTGTTCGACTTTCATTGTGTATGCAATTCTTTAAAAGATAGTATAGCATTTTACAGGCTTTTTTGTCAAAATTCAAACAAATAGCACAATCTGTAACTCAAATAATTTTTTTGCACTCAAATAGCACATATTAAATATTTTGTAGATCAATCTAAACTAAATTTTAAAAGAAAGGCATATCAGGAAATGATGAAAATGTTATTCAAATTTGAACTTCTCAATTTAAATTAGCCGTTTTTTTAATTATATAATAGTTTCAAAACGTTACAGAATTTTGTCAGAATCAATAATTCATAATAAGAATTAACGTTTTTAGGAATTAGAAACTTATACGTGACCAACTTTGAACGCTTTTGATCTATATGAAATCGCATATCTGAATTGATTGACTTTTTATGAGATTCCTATGAATAACACCACCTCTTTCTGACGGAACAGATTTCAAACGCCGATTATTGACCTAATTGGTGGATATAAAAATTTCTGAACCTAATTTGTGGTTTAAATAGCTTTCCCATAAGCTTCTTTGTCATTTATTACTCAGTATGGGAAACTAGAAGCTCTGCAGAACTGTATCACAACATTAACATTGTTCTACAGTGTGCTCTATTAATATTGGATCAGCTAGCACCATACTAATTTGACTGGCTCAGCTCAGATATTTTTGTTCCGACCCTCTTGAGGGGGGGGGGGGGGGGGGGGGGGGTAGGAACTATATACGCAAATGGGTTCTTTTTGTTCAGACATTTTGACCTATCGATATATTCATCGTACAGAGTAGTGAGTGGTATTATTAAAATGACCGTCCAGCGCGAATATGGAATTGAAGAAAAATTTTTGAATTTCGTTTTCTAGAGCGAGTTATTGTGGTTTAAATTTTTGCGAATATTAGAACTATTTGCCTTATTTTTATTCACATTTTCCGGAAATTTTGCCTAAAATTTCGACAATTTTGCTAAAATATATAAAAAATGTTCACAATAGTAGTGTTAATTTGATTTTAATTACAAAAAATTCAGCCTTTTTCATCAAAAATTGCTCGAAATAAGCTACTTTGATTAAATTTACCGAAAGTACACACCCAAAAAAACTAACACAATCTTCTTAGACTACAATAGGAACTATGGTTACTTCCACATCCGTTGAGAAAAGTCTGGAATTAACATTTTGCCGTTTTTTGCAATCTTTACTCTATGATTATCGAAAACGCAGCATTTATTTTTGAAATTTTAACTAACAAATTATCTAGATCTATTACATTCGAAACAATTGAGTGTTCTTAATGGACAAACAGCAATAGAAAAGCTGGTTTTGTTCCAATCTTGCACTCTTACAGTCCAAAAATAGTTCGGATTGTAGTCAGTCGGTCTTTTTCTTTTAAAGAAAAAATCTTTTCTTTGTTAATTAAAGTACAAAACAGTTCATATCAAAGCTCACTCTTGATAGGTCTAAATGGCTTTCTAAGCAGTTCCCAAAAAACGTAGCTAGTTCCTTCACCCGAACAATTATGGTGGTTTTGATTTTTAAAAATGTTTGATTTTTAAATAAACAACGGCTTTTTAAATTTTGCCACTGTTTTTCACTTATTTTGGTTAATTTCTAGCTGATTGTCCGTAAACAAAAAATGATTCTGCCTTGTCTTCTTCCTACTGAATTAAATTTGAAGGTTTTTGAGGTTTTTTGCGTTAAATTATGATTTTCTGGCTTTGATACTGCTAGATTTCGCAATTTTTATTATTCTTAAGCGTTGGCCCATTTTTCACGTTCTTTTTTCTCGTTTCATCCCATCATCTTATTAATAACAGTTCACAAGTTACTTTTTTGGCATTCAGAATCAGAGACAGTACAACGTATCTTTATTGTCATAGAACGATTATGGTGGTCTTGACATTTAAAATTGTTTGATTTTTAAATAAAAATGTCTTAATGATTTTTGCCACTTGTTTTCACTTATTTTGGTCACTCAACTTCTAGCTTAGTGTCTGCAAACAAAGAAGGCTACTTTTTTGTCTTCTTTCTACAGAATTATAATTTAATCTTTTGTGGTTTTTCGCGTTAAGTTATGGTTTTCTGGCTTTGATACTGCTAGATTTCGCAATTTCTTTTATTTTTAGGCGATGGCCCATTTTCACGTCCTTTTTCTCGTTTTATACCACCATCTAAAAAATGACAGTTCACAAAATACTTCATTTAAATTCAAATACTTCATTTAAGAAACAAAACAACATAAAAAAGTCTTTAGTGGCATAGATTAATGTTTTAACGGCTTCAAGCATGACAACAATGTTGTCAAGGGAAGGTGATCTTGTGTTTTTAAAGAATTCGATCGAATGTTTTTTACCTAATCTAATGTTTTTAAAGAATTCGATACGATTTTACTGGCTTTCAAACGGGTTTTTCGCAAAAAATTTAACTAATTTTGGATTTTTGTCTATCTTTGACGTTCTTTTGTAGATGTAAGACATGCTCTCAGTAAATAAAATCTCAAGCGCTTTTTTTGGACAAACAAACGTACATATTCATTTACTTCATATTGTAGTTAATGGATTTCATTTCTTTGAAAATAGTTGTTTTCGAAAAATACAGAGGTATTTCTTAATTTTTCCTCCTTTTCTATTTTTCGTTTACTTTTTACCTGGTCTCAGTAATGAGATATCACATAACACGTTTTTAGGTTTATCAAAGACGGCACATTCAAGCATTTTTTGAGGGGCGAAATATGCCTTACGACCTCGAGAGCTTTTTCTCGCAATTTTTAATTGAATTTTTGTAGATGTTTTCAGTGGATATCTAATGGTTTTCATTACTTTTGAATTTAATTGTTTTTAAAAAAAATAAGTGAGTTTTTTTATCTTTTCTGATTTTGTTCTTTTGTCTAATTGTTAGCAAGCTTTATTTCGGACTGGTCACATATCTTTTCAATTAAATACAATTCATTTTCTTTAGTTTCAGTTTTATCTGACGCTATCTTGATTTCGTTATTTTTTTAATGGACATATAGTTTTGGATGTAATTTATGTTTTTTTGTTGTTTTTTGATTTTGCATTTTGTCTAGCCTTGCTTTCTTATTAATGGTAGAATGCATCAACCTAATGCGGCGTTTTTTTCCACCGGATTATTTGCTTTGGAGGCATCTTCTTGTCCATACACCAATTTTTTTGAAAAAACCTTTATTTTTTGTGTTGTTTTATCTGTTCCTCATTTGATAGACAATTATGCCAAAACTGTGATGAGCTGGGTCGGCACTTTGTGTGCAAACGCACATTACCGAGCCTCCTTGTAGTTCATATATTAAAAACAGCGGCATGACAATTTGACTGAATCTGGTAAAGCAATAAAATAGAAGAAAATGAACCGTTCTATATTTCAATACGCGTGTATATTTGTATCTACAAAAATTGGAAGTTTTTCATTTGAATAAATTTGTGTTTTTAGTTTTCATTTTTTTTTTTGCTGATCTCAGATCTGAAAAGTTTTTGTGAAAATTGATTTAAAGACATATATAGCATTTAAAGTGTAATGAAAATAATAAATCTTAGGATATAAAAAAATTAAGGAAACCGAGAAACAAAATCTACGGAGTGTGATCGGTTGTTCTATAAATTTGTACATACATCGAAAAAAATGAAGACAGTAATCTGGAAAGAAAATACTGCAACCCCGTTTTTGCCGCGGGATCTACGTTTGCTTCTTGTTCAATTGTTCTTACATCGGAAAAATAATTTTGTTAACGAGCTGATATTCGTTATCCTCTTTTTGAGTTCAAAGCTGTTTGGACAATAGCAGATGCAATTCCTCGAACCGGAGGACACTCTCTTCAGCTCTTGTGACTCACTGACTTGAGGACGTCATCCATGAGCATGCTGCTTTTCAAGCGGTTGGGTGCACTTGGTTGGGTCTCTTTGATGTCCTTTCAACTGGTTACAGTGCGGATTACTCGTACCAATCACATGCCAGATACTCATTAATGTCCAGATTCATGACATTAGATATGCGCCAGAGAAAGCTCAAGCATCTTCGATCCGCTGCTGGAACCTGTACTAGGTGAATTATGATCTTTGGCTCATTATGACAATGTCTTTGGTGACTGCAATATGATAATCCGAAATCTAAGAATTGTAGCGAACAGGTTCTGATGAAAAAATACTTCCAAAACGACTAACTGTCGGCTGAAAAGTACAATCACTAACTTGCCTATAAAATATGCAGGGATTAGTTGGTTGCGGAAAGAAACCCCCGCGGAAAAAACCCCCCATTTCTTTTTAGATAGGAAATAAACCCCCACGGAAATAAACACCCACGTAAATAAACCCCCACTTTACTATTAAAGCGCATTTAGCGCGTTTGGCCATGCCTCGCGGGCCATGGCCATGCCTCAGCGGCCCGTGGGACTTGATATGAAATTATCTCAACCGAACAAATTATCACGACCGAAATTCGATCTTACAATGGGGGTTTATTTCCGTGGGGGTTTATTTCCGTGGGGGTTTATGTCCTAGACCCTGGATTAGTACATTAAAGTTCATGTTCCATGTGAATAACCTTTTTCCAGTCATTTTTGTCTTTGTCGTTGTAGACCACACAATTATTAGTGTAGCTGACGACCTCTTTGAACACCTGGCCGGAGTGCTGCTGAGTAATCAACTGGTAGATTGTGAACAAAATATCCTGAAATTAACAGCTTCAACTATCACTTTTAAATCAAACAATCCCCGTACAACAATTTTTAAAAACAAATTTTTTAATCAGCACCTTTATTGTTCCGCAATAAGTACACTTTTATTGAGTAAATCTGTTCAACAATGTCAGCATTTGTACATACCCATGTTTTTAAATGACCCATGTAAAGACTCATTATAGTTTGAAGCTTGCGTGGACAATTGGCACAAACAAAAATTACTTATGTTTCGCTCAAATGAAAGAAAGCGTAATTTATTAATTTATGTTTAACTACGGAGAAGTCCCTGTCAATACTAATTGTCCATTCAAAAGACAGTCAACATTTTTGCACCGTGAAGAAACCCAGATCATCCGGAAAATTTCTTTATATTTTTAGAGCAAATTTTTGTTGGCTAATTATCTTTGGAAACTGGTTTTGTTATCCAAAAAAATGGGTGACAAAATTCCGTTACTGTTGTTTATGGTTAACGTTTAGATTTCCCATAGGAGAGACAGACTGACGTGAAGTGAGAACAAAATGTGCCGGAGTATTGATGATGTTGTCTACAAAAGGCCTCACAAAACCCCTGTAATTACAAAAAATGAATGTTTTGTGTCGAAATGCAGCGTCTCTCAGCATAGAATAAAATGAATATAAGATTATGGGAAACGATGGTTAAACGAACGCGGACTCTATACATATCCAGTGGGGCTCGTTCTTTCACTTTAGGTAGCAGGAAAATATTTTATAAAAACTAAGATAAAACATTTATTTGAAGAGAATGTATCTGCGAAAACCTTTTTTATGTATTCAAACTTTCACAATTAAGCGCCATTTTTTGAGCCTAAACCAGTCAAAACAAACTTTTGCAGTGTAGAAACCCAGGGAAACAAAACCTTAGTCATTTTTCCATCTCATGCATAATCTCGATAATTCCTGAGAAAACTAGAAACATATTGATCTTGATGAGAATAGGAAAGTAAAAAAACAGTTTTAAAAAAATTTTATAGTTGAAAACTGGGCAAAGTGGATCAACAGAAGTTCTGGACACTCTTTCTATAGCAAGTGATTTGAAGCAAAATGCAGAGAAACCGAAGTAAAAAGCGAAGTAAAAACAAAAAGAAACAACAAAAAATCAAATATATTTTGAGAACAACATTAGGCCACACGATATACGTGCACTGTGTACAATACACCTGCACTGACCACTTTTGAGATCTTGCCAGATGAAAAAAAGAGCAAATGATCGTCACTCATCGTCAAACTAAGCACGGCAAACCGGATTAAAGGCATTTTTATAACGGTAGGTAAAGGAAGACTGATTCATGGCGCATTCAGAGAACAACATTAAGCCTCAAGATCTACGTTTACTGTCCACGATATACTTGCACTGACCACTTGTGCGGTCTTGGTGCAAGAAAAAAAAGAAAAACGTCGTCACTCATTGTCAAACTGAGAAAGGCAAAGCGGATCAAAGGCATTTTTCTACCGGTGGATAAAACGAAAAACTGATTCATGGTGCATTTATAGAACAACATTAGACCAGAAGATATCCGCGCACACTCCGCAAAATACCTGCACTGACCACTTGTGGGATCTTGCCACAAGAAAAAAAAAGATCAAATCATCGTCACTCATTGTCAAACTAAGAACGGAAAAGCGGATTAAAGGCATTTTTCTACCGGTGGGTAAAACGAATAACTGATTCATGGTGCATATAAAGAACAACATTAGGGCAAAAGGTATACGTGCACAGTCTGCAATATACCCGAACCGATCACTTGTGGGAAGAAAAGAGAAAATCATCGTCACTCTTTTTCATGTCAAATTAAGAACGGCAAAGTGATTCAACGGCAATTTTCAATCTTTAGTCAAGGTGGTTGCAATTTTGGTGCTTTTATTGTGGTGGCTGAGCTCGCTAAATCGACATATAAATAGATTGAATCACAATACTACTTCAATGCCATTTCAAGCAGTAAAATTAGAATGACCTGACCAGCGAAGTTTAAAGCTATATTCTATCGCAGCAAACTGAATTGTTAAAGTCGTAAACATTTATGTTTATTAACGATTATTAGTACGCAATCGTCATACATCAACTGAAAGTGAAAATGAAAATATTTCGACACCAAGCAAAACAATTTTACGACTTAACAATTTTGCATCATATTCTTTGCGATTGGTTTGAGATTCAACCGGTTATTGATACAGATTATACAAGGTTAACAAGCTTCCAATTACGTTAAAGATACACTGGAAAAGTAAAAAAAGGGATATCTGTTTACATTTTGTTGACATTTTTATGTACAACCAATCAGAGATTCAATTTTGACATGTAAATCCCCGTGACTAGCAGCATAAAAGGAGCTGGAAAAACTAACAAAAACTAGTTGAAACTCGAAAATTTTTTCTATAAAACTGACATGCAAGGCGTATTGAAGCCAATTATTCGAGCGGCATATTACTTGTTAAATTGTTTGTCTTCTGTAAATTGTTTTAGGTATTGTACAGTTTTGACTTTATTTTGACTTATTGAAAATAGAACTAACCTTGATAATCTCATACTTTGCTTCTGAGGAATAAAATTCCTCAGTAAGAGTAACTTTGTGCAAAAATTTATAGTCAGGTGCTCTTACTGGTATTAACGCAGCCTACTCTAGTTAAATATTGTCGTTACTTGAGACCACTAAATAAACCTGCTATTTTCAAAAGTGAGAAAGGAATTATTGTTGTTCAAATACATCTTGTAAGACAGCCAGCTGCTAACTGTAGCTGATTGAAAATTATGACATTTTGTGCTCCTTATAGGGCTACACTTTGAGGAATTAGAATTTCCAATTCCGATTTATTACTTGAGTTTCTAACAAAAGCTAAAAAAAATTGATTGTTTCAATTTGAATTTTTTTGTTTTCTGAGCGAAACAAGTTTTTTGAACAGCAAAGCTGAGCAATAAGTTTTTGAAAAATCAAAGATCAATTAATAAAACGGCAATCTACAGTACAGCGGATAATGCAGTTCCAAAAATTTAACTGCAAAAACACAATATCCGGACAGATTTAAAGTTTTCCTTGCCTTTGATAGAAAAACAGCCGTTACATTTGTTCCGTCTATCTGGACAGTAGAGATAGTTTCAAAGGCACCCACCAACGAAAATCAAACGAAGCAACAACAAAAGGCCAATGAGGCGAACAGAAAAGTGCAGGTCAATAAAAAAATTGAAGTGGGAATCCCGTTTTATTTGATTAAGCAAAGCAAAAGCGAACAGAAACCAGGAAATTGATGCAGAATCAACAAAGAACAGTTTCAATCAACAACTCACACATACCTCAAGAAGTTCCAAGATTTAAATGAAGAGTTTAACACTAAAACGAGGCTTGGCTACAAAATAATTAAGATTCAGATCGACCCAACAAACTAAAGCTCCTCAGTCAACAGACTGTTGATCTTCTAGAGGAAGAAATACACAAGCGACTGCCGCGTCCAAACAAGCTTGTACCATATCAAGCAAATTTTGTTGGGGAACACCTAAATCAAGAAACAAGGAAGTGCAAAGCAGGCTTGTTATATCATTGGCTTGCATATATGAGCAAAGGCACGTAACCAGCAATGAATGAAGAGTAAAGCAACGCAACTCAAGCGGTCAACAACAGCAAGAATAACAACCAATACCCAACTGACAACCCAAGTGGAGTAACAGCAAGCTACCCGAGATACGCAGAATGTTTGGGAAACGTCTTCAGCAAAGCAAATGCGTGAAGAACGGATGAATAAATTCGATATTGAATTTGAAAACAAGATGCCAGTAGAACAGACATGTTTTGAACGGAGGAAACTAGAGCTGGAAATGCAAATGAAGGAGCTGGAAACCAAGCATTATCTGCCGCAGGAAGAGCGTGAGCTAAGGCGCAAAATGAAGAGAAAAGCAATAGAGAATGGTGTTTTTCGTTCCTAATCAAATAGTGTTCGATACAAATCAACCCTCAAGTGGACCCTAAAGAGGAGAGATGTTTCAGATTGGGCCTGTAGAATCAACAACCTTCTAATACCAGATCGGTTAACAGGTCACTTCGAAGTAACCCCTGAAGTGAACAAGAATGGTCATTTCTCACAATACGCTGTTCACGAGACCGTTCCTCGAGTTTTGAAGACCGGGACTTATCCTCCAGAGCTGGTCTACGATATTACAGTGGATAATCAGGCAGCAGTAACCCACCAAAGCTGAAGCCGAATAAATTCGATGGATACCCTATCAAAAGCCCGGAGTGGTCTAGTATGTTCATTGCTACATTGGATCAACAACCAATACCAGACTAAGAGAAGATGAGCCATCTAAAAAGTCTACTGGGAGGCAGGGAGAAGATATTCTAGACGGTTCTATGGAGCAGCATGGAGCATTCAGGAGAGGAAATTCGACAGACCTCATGTCATCGTTGATGCACAGCTGGAGAGTTCGCAAGGCTAGTCACTTGAAACCTCACGACTCAACATGTCTTATGAGATTTTCAGTTTTTGTTTTAAATTTTGTGAATATACTCAGAGAGTACAAGCAGATTGGTGATATGCAATCAAGCTCAACACTTTAGATGGCAGTAGATAAAGTACCTCAGTTTTTCAAGGAGAATTAGTGGTTCTATGTTGACGATAAAGATGAAGACTGGCCTCATCTAATTATGTTTGAAAAACGGCTATCTAAGATGACCTCTGTGAGCACAAGGTTTTCAGTTTTCAAGGGAGAGCGATGAGAAGAAAGACCGAGGAAGCACAAATAGAGACAAACGGTTCTTGAAAACATCAAATTTATGCGCTAGTTCGCACGTGAAAGAAACGAAGCAAATTCAAAGTGATCACTGTCCACTAGCTGATGGCACTAATAAAATTTGGAACTTTCCACTTTTCAGGAATATCAGTGAATGATTGGTACGCGGCAATGAGGAAGCAACCCTTATGTTGCTGATGTCTAGGCAAAAGACATGCAATCAAATATTGCAAAGTCAATGCGAGCGGCATCAATGAATGCGTGCATCAAGAAGGAAAACCGATTGCTACTCTCAAAAAACCAATTGAACGAGGGCAATCACGCAGCCAAGGTAAGCGCGGCTACAATTAACTCAAGTAACAAAGTTATGGGTTTTCTTCAGATAGTTCCTGTCGCAATGTCTCAATACAGAGTGGTGGCAACAGGCTGCACACATAAGCTTTCCTCGATATCGGATCAACGGTTTCATTGGCCGATCAAAGTGTGCAAGAGATGTTACAAGCCCGAGGCACGATGCTATACTCAACATAGCGCGAAAGCACGGAACGAAGTATCTGAAGACAGAAAAAGAAAAGGTTCCTCTAAAAATATTAGGACCACCTTTAGAGGTGCATTTGATCGAAGAGCTTGCTCACCGGTTAACATCACTGAAAAATACAAACTACAACTAAAACAAGCCGAAGCAAACCTTTAATCACTTGAATGTTCTACCCAACAAATGCTTCCACTGATAATCATCCTTGGTCAAGATGCTTATGACCTACAAGGCACATTAGACTACAAGATAGGAACACGAAGTGAGCCTTTCGCCGTTCTAATTGGGCAAAGAGGGGTAGTCAGTGGGCCCATTATTTTTGTCATTTCGCCTTCACGGAAGATGTGAAATGGGCTGAGAATATCCAAACTTGGTGGGACCTATAAACATATGCCTCCAAAGTCAACGTCGACAGTCAGTCAAAGAAAGAACTGCAGGCACAAAAGATGCTAGAGAGTACAACAAAGTTTACATGCGAGCGGTACGAAGTAGGAATGCTCTGGTGTAAACCACAGCCAAACCTACCGAACAACTACAGCTAACCCTTGGGTCAGCTTTACTCAGTGAGCAAGGATTCCATAAGGACCAAAACCTGAAGAGTTTGTATCAACAATGAATAGATACATATGTTGAAAAGGGATTTGTCAAAGATATTGGACGAGTCCAAAGTGAAAGGCATTTTTGGGATAGAATTGTAATCGCCGGACCAGCCAGTACTATACCCGAACAAGCAATGCAAAGTCAGACGTGTTTTTGGAATGCTGCATCAAAGCACAAAGGATTATGCCTAAATGCCTTTTTTCAGTTTTATTACTGTTATTTTAAGTGAAAAATTGAAGCCAGGAATTCAATGTGAGATGTTTTTTTCAGTTTTTACTTCGCATTGATTCATTTTGTACTGCATATTATCTTGTTCATGAAATACCAAATTTTGATTATCTTAGTAGGTTACTCAGTTAGTTCAATTTTCTGATCAATTAGAGAGCATACGTTTTCAAGATCTATCAAAATCAACGAACAATAGTTTACTAAAAGATTCAGTTAGGGGTATGATATGGCTTAAATGGTCCGCTCAATAATTCAAAAGGTGTCTTTTTGTCTCTAATTTTTTGAAATTCCAATCGGCCTTTTTTATAAATTTTTATTGAGTTCCTTAAAAAATTTTCAAATTGAAAATTGAAAACTGCGACCAGTGAAGGGAGAAAAAGAAGAATCGGTTGTATTTAGTCTCAACATTCTATGAATTTTGATTTTTGTTTTGGTTTTTAAAAAAGAAGACACATAAAAATTTTTGTTTTGATTTTTAAAACCAAAATCAAATAGTTTAAGATTTTGGAATCTAAACAAACTTTAGAAAGAAACAAATTGTTCCTCTGCTATTTTGACTTTTTGGTAATGTAATTATACTTTATATAATGAATGTTCTATTCCGCAAAAAAAATGTGATTCTTCTTTTCCAGTATTCCTCACAATTTATCAAACCATTTCCCTTACGCAATTTGCACACAAATGGTAATTCTAAAATACAATCAAAGCTAGCCTATAAGATCTACAAAATTATGTTTTGCTTATTTTTCGACGATGCGTAATTAAAAAGCAAAAATTTGACCTAAGAAAAACGACAGCTTCGCATATATTTTTCCCCATCAAAATTATTGGAACACAAATTAGATTTGGCAGGCATGGTGACATGTCCATGTAAAACGCTTTTAGCCGAGAGACATCGAAAATCTCCCATTCGGCTCTTTGTAAAAATTTTGTCAACAAAAAATTTATATGTAACCTCTGTCATTTCCGTTCTGAAGTTGACAATTTCATGGTAGACCAGAGTCTCGATGGCACATGCGTCTCCCATAGAGAACAGGCGACAAAATGTTGGCCAGAAATGTTCACGCATAATCAGTCTCCCTTTGGCGGTCATCTTGAGCTGTTTGATTATATGACAGGCCCTGTAAAAACTCATTAAGTTCTTTAGAGTTCTGCTTTCGCTTTTCAATTGTTTTTCAATGCACGTTTAGCTATTTTGTTAAATAGAGCCCAGAGAAATTAATCATTGTTCAGCATTAAGATGGATTTATTGTAAATTCTCAAATCTGTGGTTTGATAAAGTAACTTAACTTATTCAGTTGTCAATTCCCAGGCCGAGGTGTCACCGCTAAAAACCACGGAAAGATGTAAGATTTGCGGAGAATTTGACGAAAAATGTAATATTTGTGCTCGATAGGGTACACGCGGTAAAAAACAGCCACAAATATTGAAAAACAATACCTCTATGTTCATGGCTAATCTTACAAAATCTCGTCACTGAAATCATTGTCAGAAAATAATTGAACAATAAATTTTCACCGCAAAAAAATTGCTGCTTAAAACTTACGTGAATCTGATTTAAATACAAAATAAGACAAAATAAACGAAAGTAGGTGACAGATAGCAAAGTGGTAGAAGATGATAAAGAAGAAGTTACAAACAGGCTGATGCGGTTTATTCTTGTATGAATTGAAAAACTCATCGCTATCACCGCATTTACCGATAAAAGATAGGACACTGTGCGGTGAAAAACCTCTACCCGGGTTTACATAAGCTAGACAAAGGGTTGCAATGTTTAAAATTAATCTGTGCTTTGTGTGAAATGAGAGAATGGAGATCGCGCGTGCCTGTGAGCCTGTCCCCAGTCAATGAGGACAGTGAGTTTCTCTCCCGGCTTAAGAAGACAGTCATTGAGCTGTCCAATGAGGCTGTCGTACACCTTCTGAGTACTTCCCAGGTCTATCCACGTGATCCTATCCTTCATCTGGTACACCCTCAGCCACCTCTCTAAACAACCATCCCACACCAAATTTGTGGCAATTTTATTGTGTGTAAGGGCTTCTTTGTTTCAATTTTAAAGGTTTAAAATGAACAAAAAGGACTCATGATTAGCTTGCCAGTTATTGATGGTTCAATCCTCTGCGTGCTGCTTAACAATAGCTCCAGGTCCATCACAGCTTTGCCGATCTTGGATGCAATAATGTTGCCACATAAAACAGGCTCAAAAAAACAGCGGCCTACATTAGAAGGTGGCGAGAGGAAACCTAAAGTACATTGTGAATTAAACAAGGATGCTCGATAATGTGCGTTTGCACATAATGTTCCGACCCCGCTTAACCAAGTTTTTGAATTCATTGTCCACCAAATGAGGAAGAGAAAGAAAACTTTCGAAAAATCACTTTTTGTTGGAAAATAATTGGTGTATCCATTTGAAAAATCACTTTTAGCTCTATCCACTATACAAATGAAAAAATAACTTATCAGATGACCAATGAAACTAGACAATAAGGAAAGTAAGAGACACGACAGCCAACCAAGTAAAATCAAAACAACGAGTATTCCCTGCGATCCAAAATCAATGTCCATTTTTTCTTCAAAAAAACTGAATGAAAAAGTCAAAATAGCATCAAATAAAAAGCAACTATACTCGCCGCTTAAATGGGAGTATACAAAGAGGGTTTAGCTTTGCTGTTCTAAAGATAAAAGAAATGGAATTTAAAATTTTATTATAAGAACAGTTTGGGTGGTATAATACAAATAGAGATTTAAGTAAAATTGATATCATATGTTTAAAATTATTTAATAACCAACAACAACTGTTGGTAACTTAAACGGAAACTGTTTGACAACTGTTGAACAACTGTTTGATAACAACTATAAGACTGCACGATTGAAGAGCGAATATTAGCTATCTAACTGACTGAACTGACTGATATAAAAATGTGCATCCTATTTATTGTCAGTAATATGGGAATTAATCTCCCATTTGAAAAGTGGGATAAAACAGCCCTTTTTTATTTTGGGAAAAAAGTTCTTATTTTCAGTACATCTCAACCGGCGACTAAGTAGGTTTTATTGTGACTGGATATACAAGGTTAGATAGAAATTTATATAAAATTTACAACAGTGTTTATAACAAACAAAATTTAGAGCAAAAGTTTCCAGTTTTAGTTTTGTTCGAGTTTATTAATCTTATTTTGTAAAAATTTGATTCGGTTCAACAAATTTGCGTTTTTCTTCTTTTCTCGTAAAAAATTTTGTTCAAGTCCTAGTGTGTAAGTGTCTCTTTCATTGTTGAGGTCCGCTGTTATAAACTGGTATGGGACTGTTAAATTCTGGTTTTCGAGTGCTATGTTTTTTAGGCTATATGTTTTCAGTTTCGAATTATAAGATTGAATCTTATATATATTTCCTTCGGGTAGTATTCTGTACTGTAGGCCCCAGTCGAAATTTGGGTGTACTCGGAATTGTCTATCTCTTGTTCTTTCCTCATTGAACTTCTGCCTTTCTAGTCGTTGACTCATGGTGAGGATTCGTGGTTAGATAGGGTATACTTTTGCTGTAGGTTTTAAATGTGTAGCTGTTGGGGCAATCGTTACTTCTGTCATGTCAATTTTTTTCTCTCCTTTCCCGGTATTGAGGTTTTGCATACTTTTTCCTGGTGTGGCTTGTACTGGTTGTTGCTGTGGTTGTTCCTGTTGATGGCCCATAATCTTCGTAACTTAAATTCTAAACACAGAAACAACATAAGCGTGTGTTATGGATAAGATCTTTATTTATATACAAAACAAACTAATTATTTGTGTTTTTTATTCGTATATATTTGTTATAGTCATTATTGCTTTTAGACGGGAGAAATTGGATTATCTCCATTTTCTTCATTGTTTTCATTTCTCGCATTTCTATTTGCACTATATAATGGATGCGGAATATATGGATATAAATTAAAATGCGTTTTTTTTTCTTTTCAGTTACTAAATGCTCAGCGTCATCTGGCTGTTTCTCATTGGTTGTTTCACTTTTAAAGATAGAACTCATAATAGAAGTGAAAAGAATACTGTAAGAGGCAAATAAAATGATTTTGCCAAAATTAACAGAAGCTCCAATTATTTTATGTATCTGTAGGGCTTTTACAATTGTTACAACAATTTGGATAATAAATTTCACAAAAAGAAAAGCGGCAAAATAAATTCCGCATTGCTCTAATATAAATTGTGTATAACCGAAAATTTCTATATAGCGGTTATCGAAGAAGTTAGGAGAAATAAAAGAGTCTAAGTAGACTGTTCGCATTGGATAGTTAAGATAAGGTCTATCCTCACTCTTAAAATTATCTTGTGAAACAACAAGTTCTTTAGAGAAAGTTTGTATAGCATTTTTCATTTCGTTGTTAAATTTAATTCCGCGCCGAAATTTCTTCAATTCTTGATCAGTAAATAAATATATTTCATCGTTGTCCTGGAATTTGTATTTGGTTAATCTTTGTGGAGCAATATTAGGCTCACAAACAGAAGGTCCTTTGACTCTAGTTAAACCTGGTGTTAATTCAACCCAAGAGTTATCATCTTCAATATCTAATTGAAATAAATTATCGTGTTTATCTACACGCGATCGTTCTTCGGCGCTAGTATACGTCTTTCTAGTAATTGGATCAACGAAATGTATTTTATTTAGATACATTATTGGAATTCTATTATAACATTTGTCCATTATTTGTAATGGTGAAAAATATTGTGGGCAATGATATAAGCATGCAACATTATCGTTTGTCTCTAAGAACATTGAGCGATTGTTTGTTAGTAAGAATCCAGCCATACGTGGAGTACTATGTGAATAGACTAGATTTGTTCTTTTGATTGCACGTTCTAACTCACAATCAGTTTTTATCATTTGTAAATCTAAAAGTTGTAGTCTTCTTATGTTAGTGTATTCGTAATAATCAAATTTCGTTCCCATATGGGCTTCATAATTTATTCCTGATTCCAAACCAACACTTGGTTCTCCATCTCGGTATGAAGTCCGTTTTAAAAAATTTGCCTTTTGTGCCATTTATATAAGTATTTTTTACAACAATTTAAATTGGTTTTTTTGCTTTTCCTGTAACCATATCGAATCCTCCTTCGTAATATATGTAAAAAGAGCTATAGGGAGTAGGATAGACTATTTTGTTTGAGTCACAAATTGACTGTGGATTAATATAAATCTGAAAAATGAAGGTATTTCGTGGTCCTTTAAATGGTTGCGCACGTCTCATAACAGCTTCTGTTGTTTCAGGCTCAGCTTCATATTCTCCTACTATATAATATTTTCTATCCATTTGTATCATTTTTACTGGAGCTGTGTGTAATTCTTCTATTATACATTTTTCTCTATTTTCCTTTGTATATGCATTTGGATCCGTTGATCCACTATCACAGCCATTTTTGTTTAAACTACAAGGCAGGGGAATATTATAGTGGTTATTCATCGGTGCATCTTCTAAATTTACTAGCAATTTAATATCTTGCATATATGTCTCGTAAGTGTCGTGATAGATCCATCTTGTTTCTGTGCACTCATTACTGTATTTATCAATAATATTGCCCTTATTTATTACTGTTTTTTTCTTTACATCTTTTGTAAATGGAACTTTGTGAGTGTTAATAGTTGCAGAGCCTGTTCTCTTAGCTTCGAGACATTGCTCGGCAGTTAATTTAATATCGGAGCTAATAGTTGCTTGTGTAGCGGATAATCCACTATCGTCAAAATTATCACAATACCACTTTAGGCGTTGATGTGTAGCTTTACACATAGTGGCTTCTTATTTAGTCTTATAAATGCGCTGCATAATAGTAGCGGTTGCCTCACTTACTTTAATTTTTTCGGTCTCGATATCACACGGAGCTATTTTGTTTAATGAATACATTTTATTAGTATCCATCTCAGAGCAATCGAAGTGTCCTACTTTTGCTTTCTTTAGAGTATTTTTAAATTCGTAGTCTGCATTCGCTCCATTAATTGATAGTAATTCCCAGGCCGAGGTGTCACCGCTAAAAACCACGGAAAGATGTAAGATTTGCGGAGAATTTGACGAAAAATGTAATATTTGTGCTCGATAGGGTACACGCGGTAAAAAACAGCAACAAATATTGAAAAACAATACCTCTATGTTCATGGCTAATCTTACAAAATCTCGTCACTGAAATCATTGTCAGAAAATAATTGAACAATAAATTTTCACCGCAAAAAAATTGCTGCTTAAAACTTACGTGAATCTGATTTAAATACAAAATAAGACAAAATAAACGAAAGTAGGTGACAGATAGCAAAGTGGTAGAAGATGATAAAGAAGAAGTTACAAACAGGCTGATGCGGTTTATTCTTGTATGAATTGAAAAACTCATCGCTATCACCGCATTTACCGATAAAAGATAGGACACTGTGCGGTGAAAAACCTCTACCCGGGTTTACATAAGCTAGACAAAGGGTTGCAATGTTTAAAATTAATCTGTGCTTTGTGTGAAATGAGAGAATGGAGATCGCGCGTGCCTGTGAGCCTGTCCCCAGTCAATGAGGACAGTGAGTTTCTCTCCAGGCTTAAGAAGACAGTCATTGAGCTGTCCAATGAGGCTGTCGTACACCTTCTGAGTACTTCCCAGGTCTATCCACGTGATCCTATCCTTCATCTGGTACACCCTCAGCCACCTCTCTAAACAACCATCCCACACCAAATTTGTGGCAATTTTATTGTGTGTAAGGGCTTCTTTGTTTCAATTTTAAAGGTTTAAAATGAACAAAAAGGACTCATGATTAGCTTGCCAGTTATTGATGGTTCAATCCTCTGCGTGCTGCTTAACAATAGCTCCAGGTCCATCACAGCTTTGCCGATCTTGGATGCAATAATGTTGCCACATAAAACAGGCTCAAAAAAACAGCGGCCTACATTAGAAGGTGGCGAGAGGAAACCTAAAGTACATTGTGAATTAAACAAGGATGCTCGATAATGTGCGTTTGCACATAATGTTCCGACCCCGCTTAACCAAGTTTTTGAATTCATTGTCCACCAAATGAGGAAGAGAAAGAAAACTTTCGAAAAATCACTTTTTGTTGGAAAATAATTGGTGTATCCATTTGAAAAATCACTTTTAGCTCTATCCACTATACAAATGAAAAAATAACTTATCAGATGACCAATGAAACTAGACAATAAGGAAAGTAAGAGACACGACAGCCAACCAAGTAAAATCAAAACAACGAGTATTCCCTGCGATCCAAAATCAATGTCCATTTTTTCTTCAAAAAAACTGAATGAAAAAGTCAAAATAGCATCAAATAAAAAGCAACTATACTCGCCGCTTAAATGGGAGTATACAAAGAGGGTTTAGCTTTGCTGTTCTAAAGATAAAAGAAATGGAATTTAAAATTTTATTATAAGAACAGTTTGGGTGGTATAATACAAATAGAGATTTAAGTAAAATTGATATCATATGTTTAAAATTATTTAATAACCAACAACAACTGTTGGTAACTTAAACGGAAACTGTTTGACAACTGTTGAACAACTGTTTGATAACAACTATAAGACTGCACGATTGAAGAGCGAATATTAGCTATCTAACTGACTGAACTGACTGATATAAAAATGTGCATCCTATTTATTGTCAGTAATATGGGAATTAATCTCCCATTTGAAAAGTGGGATAAAACAGCCCTTTTTTATTTTGGGAAAAAAGTTCTTATTTTCAGTACATCTCAACCGGCGACTAAGTAGGTTTTATTGTGACTGGATATACAAGGTTAGATAGAAATTTATATAAAATTTACAACAGTGTTTATAACAAACAAAATTTAGAGCAAAAGTTTCCAGTTTTAGTTTTGTTCGAGTTTATTAATCTTATTTTGTAAAAATTTGATTCGGTTCAACAAATTTGCGTTTTTCTTCTTTTCTCGTAAAAAATTTTGTTCAAGTCCTAGTGTGTAAGTGTCTCTTTCATTGTTGAGGTCCGCTGTTATAAACTGGTATGGGACTGTTAAATTCTGGTTTTCGAGTGCTATGTTTTTTAGGCTATATGTTTTCAGTTTCGAATTATAAGATTGAATCTTATATATATTTCCTTCGGGTAGTATTCTGTACTGTAGGCCCCAGTCGAAATTTGGGTGTACTCGGAATTGTCTATCTCTTGTTCTTTCCTCATTGAACTTCTGCCTTTCTAGTCGTTGACTCATGGTGAGGATTCGTGGTTAGATAGGGTATACTTTTGCTGTAGGTTTTAAATGTGTAGCTGTTGGGGCAATCGTTACTTCTGTCATGTCAATTTTTTTCTCTCCTTTCCCGGTATTGAGGTTTTGCATACTTTTTCCTGGTGTGGCTTGTACTGGTTGTTGCTGTGGTTGTTCCTGTTGATGGCCCATAATCTTCGTAACTTAAATTCTAAACACAGAAACAACATAAGCGTGTGTTATGGATAAGATCTTTATTTATATACAAAACAAACTAATTATTTGTGTTTTTTATTCGTATATATTTGTTATAGTCATTATTGCTTTTAGACGGGAGAAATTGGATTATCTCCATTTTCTTCATTGTTTTCATTTCTCGCATTTCTATTTGCACTATATAATGGATGCGGAATATATGGATATAAATTAAAATGCGTTTTTTTTTCTTTTCAGTTACTAAATGCTCAGCGTCATCTGGCTGTTTCTCATTGGTTGTTTCACTTTTAAAGATAGAACTCATAATAGAAGTGAAAAGAATACTGTAAGAGGCAAATAAAATGATTTTGCCAAAATTAACAGAAGCTCCAATTATTTTATGTATCTGTAGGGCTTTTACAATTGTTACAACAATTTGGATAATAAATTTCACAAAAAGAAAAGCGGCAAAATAAATTCCGCATTGCTCTAATATAAATTGTGTATAACCGAAAATTTCTATATAGCGGTTATCGAAGAAGTTAGGAGAAATAAAAGAGTCTAAGTAGACTGTTCGCATTGGATAGTTAAGATAAGGTCTATCCTCACTCTTAAAATTATCTTGTGAAACAACAAGTTCTTTAGAGAAAGTTTGTATAGCATTTTTCATTTCGTTGTTAAATTTAATTCCGCGCCGAAATTTCTTCAATTCTTGATCAGTAAATAAATATATTTCATCGTTGTCCTGGAATTTGTATTTGGTTAATCTTTGTGGAGCAATATTAGGCTCACAAACAGAAGGTCCTTTGACTCTAGTTAAACCTGGTGTTAATTCAACCCAAGAGTTATCATCTTCAATATCTAATTGAAATAAATTATCGTGTTTATCTACACGCGATCGTTCTTCGGCGCTAGTATACGTCTTTCTAGTAATTGGATCAACGAAATGTATTTTATTTAGATACATTATTGGAATTCTATTATAACATTTGTCCATTATTTGTAATGGTGAAAAATATTGTGGGCAATGATATAAGCATGCAACATTATCGTTTGTCTCTAAGAACATTGAGCGATTGTTTGTTAGTAAGAATCCAGCCATACGTGGAGTACTATGTGAATAGACTAGATTTGTTCTTTTGATTGCACGTTCTAACTCACAATCAGTTTTTATCATTTGTAAATCTAAAAGTTGTAGTCTTCTTATGTTAGTGTATTCGTAATAATCAAATTTCGTTCCCATATGGGCTTCATAATTTATTCCTGATTCCAAACCAACACTTGGTTCTCCATCTCTGTATGAAGTCCGTTTTAAAAAATTTGCCTTTTGTGCCATTTATATAAGTATTTTTTACAACAATTTAAATTGGTTTTTTTGCTTTTCCTGTAACCATATCGAATCCTCCTTCGTAATATATGTAAAAAGAGCTATAGGGAGTAGGATAGACTATTTTGTTTGAGTCACAAATTGACTGTGGATTAATATAAATCTGAAAAATGAAGGTATTTCGTGGTCCTTTAAATGGTTGCGCACGTCTCATAACAGCTTCTGTTGTTTCAGGCTCAGCTTCATATTCTCCTACTATATAATATTTTCTATCCATTTGTATCATTTTTACTGGAGCTGTGTGTAATTCTTCTATTATACATTTTTCTCTATTTTCCTTTGTATATGCATTTGGATCCGTTGATCCACTATCACAGCCATTTTTGTTTAGGCTACAAGGCAGGGGAATATTATAGTGGTTATTCATCGGTGCATCTTCTAAATTTACTAGCAATTTAATATCTTGCATATATGTCTCGTAAGTGTCGTGATAGATCCATCTTGTTTCTGTGCACTCATTACTGTATTTATCAATAATATTGCCCTTATTTATTACTGTTTTTTTCTTTACATCTTTTGTAAATGGAACTTTGTGAGTGTTAATAGTTGCAGAGCCTGTTCTCTTAGCTTCGAGACATTGCTCGGCAGTTAATTTAATATCGGAGCTAATAGTTGCTTGTGTAGCGGATAATCCACTATCGTCAAAATTATCACAATACCACTTTAGGCGTTGATGTGTAGCTTTACACATAGTGGCTTCTTATTTAGTCTTATAAATGCGCTGCATAATAGTAGCGGTTGCCTCACTTACTTTAATTTTTTCGGTCTCGATATCACACGGAGCTATTTTGTTTAATGAATACATTTTATTAGTATCCATCTCAGAGCAATCGAAGTGTCCTACTTTTGCTTTCTTTAGAGTATTTTTAAATTCGTAGTCTGCATTCGCTCCATTAATTGATAGTAGTGCGGAGGTTATTAGAGGTACAATTACAGGTACTCTTATATTGAAAGGATAGGAATTTGCTAACAGTGAAGAAAGAAGAATTATAAATTTACTTACTTCAATTATTTCGTCCAACACTTCTGGATCGGGCTCGGGGAACTGAAAGCTGGTTAGCTCAACTGTTTGTTGCTCTGAATTCATCTTAATATTCAGTTATGTTAGTGAAGGTATGAATGCTTGAAGGGATTTTATATTCGCAGTTGAATTTCAAGACGGCGAATAGACTTAATGTATCTTTCACTAGAAAAGTCTCTGTGGTTAAATCGGAAAAGAGGAAAGTAGCGTAAATAACGCTTAAATCGTTAGCAGGAAAGGAAATGGATTTCAATTTGGCTAGTTTGCCGTTGATTCTTATAAGCATTTAGTCGTTGATAGAGAGATGAAGAAGGAAGAATGATTTTTGGTGTTTTTATTTCCCTATTTATACTGTTGAAAATGGGCTGTTCCATTTGTCTTAAATATTCCGAATTTTAGTGACGGTTTCGTCCTTTTTATTGGTTGGGAAGATATTCCCATTTTTCATATCAGATTGTGTAATTTCATTGGTTTTCATTTTTGGGAATATTTATTTGTTTTCAGAATTAGAATTTTTTTTCCTCTTTTATTTATAAATACTAGGAGTTGACTGGCTAATAATAAAATCATTTTGTTCTGTAAGAGTGTTTACGTGCACTAAATGTTTTATTTCTTTTTATCTTTTAAAGCGTCCCATGGAATAGGATCATTAAATAACTTTGTAGCAACTGCTTGTCTGCCTGACATTCTGGGCTCAGTGGGGCATAACTTTTCATTTACTGATTTTTTAGCTAGTGGAGTTGTAGGTTGTGTAGTAATGACTTGTGAACTACTCTGAAAATTAAAGGGACTTATATCATGTGTTAATGGTTGGGGGAATGAGATGTTTGTGGATAACTAAGAGGTCCTCTTGGATATGGAGTAGATATATGCTGGGGCCTAAATGACTAACTAGGCGAAGTAACCTGTTGTTGTGTACTAAATAATGTTCGGAGTCCTAATGTGTCAATGCCGCAATCAATCGCAGGATTATTGCTACTACATCTAGTAGTAGTATTGGTAGAAGCAGTAGTAGTGGGTCTACTATTTGGGGGTTGCGGCGGCGTTTCAACATTGTTGAATACTAGCCAAGGCATATAGTGCAGATTATTACTAGGTTGAGTAGTATTAAATTTGTCTATGTAATGCCTGTTATAGTTATCATAGAATTGTTCGGGTTTAGCATATACAGTAGTATAATCGGCAATAAGGGTTTGTATTTCTCTTTCTTTCGGAAAGTATTCTACTATATGATTTCTATGCACTACCCTTTTTTGTTGGGTCTCGTCTCATTGTATTTCATATGTTGTATTAGTTATATGTTTTGTAACGGTGTATGGACCGGACCGAAGTGATTGTAGCTTCTTAGATATAAGTAGGCTTTTAGAATGATTCTCTAGTAGAACTTTGCCTTCAATGCTGATTGATCGTCCGAGTTTAAATCTATGTCTTTATTCATGGGCTTTATTTGTAACTCGACGACAAAGAGTATAAGTGTTACAATATATGATCTTTAAATCTGTCTCACGTTGTAGTATAGTATTCGATAATCTATTTTGTAACAGATTATCTACCTTTTCGTTTTTAAACGAATTTTTACAATGTGTATGTGACGGCAAGTCTTGACAATATTGAGATATACAATTCTTCTTATTATCCCGCAGTAATCCTAGTCTAAGTAAAATAGGTATTTGTGGTTTTATTCCGAATATAATCCCGTACGGCGTATAACCAGTACTATAATTCACTGCTGTATTATGCGCAAATGCAAATTTGTCAACAAATTTGGCCCAATTGTTTCCAGTAGTGTTTAGAAAGTGCCTGAGATAGTTTGTAAGGTGCTTATTTAAGACTTCTACTTTCCCATTAGTCCCAGGGGAATATGCCGTTCGGGGCCTCAGTGTAATTTCAAGCTCAAAAGTCCATTTTACAAAATCACTACTCATAAAAGCAGTACCATCATCATGTACTATGTCTTGAGGTTTTCCGAAGCTGGTTATAAATTTCTCCATTTGATTTATAGTCTCGTCAGAATTAGCGGACTTAACAGCATATACTTGTACAAATCTAGAGAAAGAGTCTACAATCTGCTTGCTATTACTAGAAGGCCGAAAAGATCCTTTATGGTCGATATGTATAGTATGGAAGGGAGTTGTCTCCAATTCGCCCCATTGCTGTAAGGGTGCTTCGTTTAAATCATGTCTTTTACTTTTATTTTTTTGACAATCTTAGCAATCGTGGATTAACATTGTAACCCATTTATACATTCCAGGCCAATAAAAGATTCTGGATATATTATTTAAGGTGCTACAATCGACACTCAAAGGGTTACTATGCGCTAGCTCGAAACACTTAAGAAAAAGTGAGATAGGAATACATATCTTTAGTTCGAACGAAACGTTCTCATTATGTTTATTGTAACATAGTAGTTTATAACTTTCATCTAGTAGTAGTAACTTATATATACTCTTGTAAGCTTTTAGTGCCTTCCACTGTCGAGTCATATAGTAGTGTTCAGGTTCGTTGCCTGATTCTATCCATTTCAGTACTATGTGTAATACAGGGTCTTTTCTTTGTTCTTGTAGTATAGTGTCAATATCTAATTGTGCCTTTTTAGCAAATTCGGTTAACTTCGTTAGCAATTCAGAGCAATCTGATTTAACATTCTCGTTATGCAGTGCTGTAAAATCTATAATAGTATACTTCTTTGTACGCTCTTTGTAGATTTCCTTTGCCTTCTCTAGTGCATGTATCAATGTTGGATCAACTAAATTATCTATGACGTCACTAAATCCGTCGTCATTATATCCTGAGTCGACCAATTCTACATAATTTATTTCTTCTTGTATTTCACTAAATATATTATCCGATTGTTTATTATCTGTGAGCTTAACTATTTGATTTATATTTTTGCCAAATTTGAAATAGTCGGCTACATTATTTATAGCATTACAAGAATCTGTAAATCCTTCGGGTGCGTCTGATATATTAAAATCTTTTTCTGATATATTCATTACTTTTCTTGTTCCACCTTGTACTTCTGCTAGTATAGGATAAGAATCGTTAGACGAGTTTGTTTTATCCTCTTTGTGCAACACAGAGTAAGAGACTGGCTTTAAATCCGAAATGTAAAAATTGATATCTTTAGGTATTGTTTTATGTTCAATCTGAAGTTTCTTGGCTTCCTCTATTGGGATTTGTCTACTCAGTAAATCGGGAAATGCTAAGTTCTTGCCTTCGGTGTATATAATTTTCAAGTTCTGAAATTTAGTCAGGACGACTTGATATTTAAAAAATCTGTGCGAAAGTTGTCCGCGCCTAGACCATAAGAATAGTATTGGCCTGTGATCGCAATAGAGATATATAGGAAATGGGGAGCCTATTAAATAGAATTCGTACGTTTGTAGTGCGGATAATATTCCGCATAATTCTCTATGCTGTGGGGACATTTTCTGTTCAGCTTTGTCGAATACTCTAGAGTTCGCTGATACAATTCTCTTTCTATCAAGGGATTGTTGTATAAGTATACAACCAGTGCCTAAGTTAGACGAGTCAGCATGTATATGAAAAGGGTAGTTCGCATTTGGAATTGCTAAGGATATATCGTGTGCGAATTTTTCTTTTAATATATTGAATACTTTCTCGTGTTCTCCTTCCCATTTGAAACTTACATCGCCTCTTGTTAAATCGTACAAGGGCTTAGCATCTATATCGAAATTTATCACATAATTTGAGTAGAATCCCATTGCTCCTAATACGCTAAGAACATCAGTTTTTGATTCCGAGGTCTTTAAATTTTTAGTGCCGTCAATACGTGATATAAATGGGGAAAGTGTATTTTCTGATATAACGTGTCCGAGGAATATTACTTTGCGTAAAAAGAACATTGTTTTATCCGGTGCGGCTTTTAAGTTAGCCCTTCTTAATAGAGCAAGATATTCATTTATTATATTGAACATTTCTTCTTTAGCATTAGATTGTAGTAATGTGTCGTCAATATATGTGATAGCTTCCTTTTCTTTTATAAGAGGTCCGAATGCATAGCGCATTAATTTACTAAAGAAGTTGGGTATTGGTTTTAATCCGTAGAAGCCGACTTGATAAGTATACTGTCTTCCTCCTATTATAAATCCTGTTAACTTTTGTGTATCGGGAGTTAGTGGCACTTGATGATATGCACAAGAAAGATCGGTGCTTGTAAAATATGATCCATTTACTCGGGTTATTAGGACTTGTAGTGGTTCTAACGGCCAACTTGAGTTACTAGTGTCAGTAATAGATTTTAGGTAGCGAGCATCTATTACTAGTTTGACGTAGTCCTTCTTGGGGAGGATTATGATTGGGTTAACGAACCAGCTATTCTTATCGTCATGTTCATCTAGCTCTCTTATATATCCTGCTTGTATTAATTCGTCCATCAGTAACTCGAGTTTATCCCTTAAATGAAAGGGTATTTTACTAGGCCTTTGCTTTTTGAATTCGGCATTCTTAATTCGGGGTATATTAAAATGTTGCTTAGTACGGCCAATATCATATTTATGACGTGAATATACATCGTTGTCTTTAAGTAGTATATCTGCAAGTCGGAACAGTTCGTTCTCAGTTAAGTCGGTTTGTGTAAAATCGAATTTTTGTAAGAATTCCGTTTTATTGAAATGAGTATTTTGTCCAGCATGTACATTCGTTGTAAATTTATCTGTTAATTCCTTTACTTGATAAGCTGAGCGTAATGTTGGAAATTGTTCTTTTGATTTGGGTTGGCATATCCTTTTTGCCTCTTTAGAAAAGTCAGTTGCAATTTCATCCTCATTTTTACATGTCTCTACTAGTTCAGATAGCTCCATTATTTCGGCGATATGCTCGTCAGTGAGAGGACGATTTTCTATATTATTTATTAATTGTAGTTCTTTGCCACTAATGTATACATAAATAATTATTCCTGTGTGCTTAAAGTGTTCCTCTAATTCCTTAGCTATTCTTTTCCATAATCTGGGGTCTCCGCTAAATGCTATCTTAGGCATAGCAACACATCTTATGCCGTCAAGCATAAGTGTTTTTTGTTGTTCGCAAAATACTGAACAAGTTCTACTTGCTTCGTATGGGCGAGACTTATAATATTCCTTCATTACAACGCTATATACCATTTGCTGAATATACTCATCTTGAAAATGTATTAGGTCGAGGTGTGCCTCATTCTCCAATCCAACACTTTTAATTGTTTTATTGTAGAATATTTCTTTTTAAGTTGGAATATCTTTTAATAAGGGAAACAGTAAAGCCTTTGTCTAATACTAAGTCTCTAGATATAGTATGAATAATAGGCATATTGGCGTCGAATATTGAATGCCCGTCAAAGTTAATATACCTAATGCACTCAGCGGTTAGATCAGTGGATTCGAATATAGTATTTGTAGTTGTATTTAGCATAAAACAACTATCAAGCTCTTCGCATCTATTGATAACAGAATAAGTGAATTCGTTACAGTCGCGAGCACTATATTTTTGTGGGTTGTTTGTAATGTCACATATAGTAAATCCAATCATCCCTTTATTTAGTGTAACTTGATGATTTTTGTGGTTTTCAATAAGTAGGGAATATGTTTTTCTTTCTTAGTAAAAAAAGTATTTATAAAGCACAACTCGGTTTTTACTGTAGTCCTATCAGGTACAAAAGAAATGCCTTTCGGAACGATATCTTGCTCACTACACTTATGTTTGTAAAGAAATGTAGACTTAGGTGGGATATATAGAGGCTGATGTATTATCACTGCGTTCAATTTAGAGACTTGGGGGTATTCCTTTTCATTATTTAGCGAGCCATAACTAAGAACTCCTTTATCGCAAGTCTTCAGTTCTACTGCCGCAATATCAAAGTATAGTGCTTTAAAAAATGTATGAAAAAAATCGACTCCCAATAAATTAGAAGTTTTCTCCTCAGTAACCCATACTCTAAGATTTGCTTTATATTTTCCGTCTGTATCAAAGTATGAGGTTAGTATAGTGTAGCCTATTATGCGTATTTCAGAACCGTTATAAGTTCTTGTTTTATTGCCTGAAGTCTGGATGTTTATTTGTCGCCCCAACTGATTAAGCTCAATAAATGTTGGGTAATTAATTAAAGTGCATGTTGACCCTGGATCTATCATGAATTCTATTTCAAAGCCACTATGTTTTTTATTGTCTCCGGTAGCAAAGTGATATAAATTCAAGAAAAATCGGGCTTTCGGATTTGATGTGCTATTCTTATTTTTCGGAGACCGTATTAGTTTAAAGGAAATAAATCAGAGATAGCGTCACAATAATCAACATTGTTTTCTTCTTGTTGAATCCAACGAACATTGTTCTCACGTTGTGTATTATAAGACTTTGGGTCTTGTTGTAAAGTATGTCTTATATTACTATGCGCTTGATTTCTATTGAATTGGCTGTTTTCACGCTCATAGAATTGTTTAGCAGCATATCCATTTTGCCGAAATGAATTTTCTCGGGGAAATCTTTGGTCATACTGCTTATTTTGATTAAATCTTTTGCCGTACTTGTAGTTGTTTTGGTTATTATAGAAGAAATTTGGGTTTTGGGCTCGATTAATATAAGTATTATTTCTACTATTGTATTGATTATTCTTCCAAGCGGCTCGTCTGTAGTTATTACTAAATGTAGGCTTGGTTTCTTTTTGTTCTAATAATTCTTTTCTAATCTTTTTTTGCACTTCGTCGTCTAACTTCTTTTTGTTACAAGTAGAAATAGAATGTCCGTGATTTCTACAATATTCACAGAATCTAGTACTATTGGCTCGCCCCTTTATATTTGGGTCTCTATTAAAGTTGTTTGTACTTTGTATAGCGCTAACTTCGTTGCTTTTTATTAAGCGTGAGTTCTTTAATTTGAGTCTCTAAGGATGATATTTTGTCTAAAGGTTGTTTAGCCGAATTCTCATTAATAACTATACACGTTAAATCTTGTGTAAATAGATGTTCTTTTAAATCATCCCAACTTTCGTTAGATTTCTTGATACGTCGTTCATGGGCTTTTCGCTTTAGTGAGGGGGGTTGTAGTCCCCTTTTAGCAAAATCAATATATTTTTGTTCTCTCTGTCTAGATTGTATTACAGCTTCTTGCGCTCGATTAGTATTAGCTACATTTGTTAAATCTTCTGGCCAACCTTTATCAACAGCGTGCTTGACTCTATGAAAATAATTCTTTATTAGTTCACCTTCATGTCTAGAAGCATTTTCTACTTCTAATCTATGCTTAAATTTATCACGACCGTCAGTAAATCCATCAAGAAAGTCGTCTTTAATATCATTTAAGACTTTAGCTTCGTCGACAGTATTAAACCATTCCAAGGCCGTATCGGTTAAAAGGGACCCAAATAGTGATCTCTGTCTATTTTCATAACTCTTTTTCTTATCAGGATCAGTAGGAACAACTCCTAACAAAAATTTTGCATTTTGATCAACAGAATTCCAAAAGTCAAGAGCACTCTGACTTGGATCGTTACCTGAAAATGTAGTTAAAGATACATTACTCAGAGAATTAGGAGCATCAGCCATTTTTATTTACAATGCTTGGACGTTGCCAAGTTTTATTTTATTTAAGATATGTTAAGTATTTTTGTAAGAACCAGAGACGACTTTAGATAGTCTAAGGATTACGTCCTCTGGGTACAATTTATTTTTATTTGAGAACTTAGAAATTTTTCTAAGTCTTTTGTTGAAGTCAGATAACTGACGAGAGATAGAAAATTTTAGAAATAGCTGATACAATTTTAACATAGAATTTAAAACAAAGTGTTAAGTTCGACATATTTAAGTCAGAACATAGAAATGAGACAACTTGGAAATTTTTCCTAAGTTTTTTGTCTCGCAGCAGATTTTATTTAAGTTAAGGGTTAAATTTAGAGTCTTTAGAACATAGAATTTACTAACCTTGAGTGAGCCTCACTGGTCGCACCAATTTATACTCGCCGTTTAAATGGGAGTATACAAAGAAGGTTTAGCTTTGATGTTCTAAAGATAAAAAAAATGGAATTTAAAATTTTATTATAAAAACAGTTTGGGTGGTATAATACAAATAGAGATTTTAGTAAAATTGATATCATATGTTAAAATTATTTAATAACCAACAACAACTGTTGGTAACTTAAACGGAAACTGTTTGACAACTGTTGAACAACTGTTTGATAACAACTATAAGACTGCACGATTGAAGAGCGAAGATTAGCTATCTAACTGACTGAACTGACCGATATAAAAATGTGCATCCTATTTATAGTCAGTAATATGGGAATTAATTTCCCATTTAAAAAGTGGGATAAAACATCCCTTTTTTATTTTGGGACAAAAGTTCCCGTTTTATTTTTGGGAAAAAAGTTCCCATTTTCAGTACACAACACTAAAGGCCTGCACAAAATCAGAAAAACATTAAGACTTGACTTTATCGAGAATAATTAACTAGTGGACAGAAAACAAAAGGGGTCAAATTAGAAAACACGGTTACACCTATTCAAAACAATTCAATTCAAAGACATGAAAACAGTGAGACTGAAATCATTCAATCGCTTCGTTGACAATTTCACACTGATGAGAACTGTCATTATTCAGAACGTGATATTACGACAAAACGAGCAAGTACGGGCAAAACCCAAAAAGTCTAATCAATTTTAAGATGAATCGGTGTCCACGCCTATAGGATCAAAATCTATTCACCAAAATTTTTGATTATAATCAATTCCACCTTATTTTAGCGCCTTTAATGTTTTATGCAACTTTTCATTAACGTGCTAATAATGTGATGACCGGACAAGACAGCAAAAAAGAACAAAAAATAACTTAAAAAATTGGAAAATATCAACAATAAAAAGCATTATTTAAAAAAACAGCTATGAGAACTACATTATGATAAAATTTGAAAAAATCGGTTTTTTAATAAGACTACACTGGAAAGTTGCAGAAATACGATTGAATCACGCGATTGAATTGTTTTAAAAGCGTAAAGCAAAACAACCTTAAGCTTTCAACTTCAAAATGCTAAATGGTTTAAAATTTAATTGCTCCGGAAAACAATTGTGCATTTCATTTCTTAGACTAAGTCTAAAGACTACACATTAACATTGAAAACAGGCAGGTCTCAAAACTTCAGGAACAGTTTTCTGCAAATAGCGTTGAAATCAAAAAGCCGTATGCTCTGCACTGAAAAATTATATGTTCATTGGCGTCCCGTACCGATTTACAGTTGTCAATATATGAGTTTGAAATCATACGGTCTGTAGCTAATATAAAAGAAGCAAAAGGGCAAAATTATTTCAAATATATATATATATATATATATATATATATATATATATATATATATATATATATATAGGGAACCATTACAGTTTTAAGTTACTATAAAATTACTCATCTCGAACAAAACTGTCCTCTTGTTCTTATCTATAACAAGAAAGTTCTCAAATGTAACCGAAATAGCTTATTTGATCAAAAAATCTTTATATCAAAAATGAGTGATGAATTTTGGATACTTATTGAGTTATATTACCAGAAAATCTATTGTGTCACCCTAAATCATCAGATATATTTTAAAAAGCTCCCACCATATTAAGTTATTCTTTTGATTAATTAGACTCGGTAAGAGGCAAACAAAATGAATATAAAATGCTGGCAACACTCAAAAATTAAGTAAAAATTTAAGGAAACAATTTGTCGGGCCAAAAGACCATGAATCTTTCTTATAAAACACAATATTGTTTCATTGGATCCTATTGGAACATACACTGTCTTCTTTATAGCTGAATCTTTGAAAAAATTGGCGCAGCTTTTTTGCGCTCCACAGCTATTTAAAAATTCCTTTATTATAAGAATTGCGTAATAACTTTTTTGGGAAACGAAAATCTTACTATATCAAAAATAAACTACACAATTTTTATAAACATAGTTTTTATTTAGCAAAAGACCGCAAAAACCTTATTTTCAGAAAATTTTCCGAGGAACTTGACGCAGAATCGGCTCACATATGGGTAAAGATTTTAGATTTCCCCCAAAAATAGCCCCCCAAAAGGATGTATTTATAGGGGGTAATTTTAGGGGGTAGAAGGATGTATGATTAGGTGGTAACGGGGGAAATGGGGGGTAATCAGGGGAATGTTCATACTTTTACCTCCCCATTAAGAAACTACTCTCAAAGAACTGTAAAATTAAGGTATAAATTTAGGGGGTAAGATGATGTTAGATGGCGGGATTTAATTGGGAGTGAAGGGTTCGTTAGTTTGTTAGATTTGACACCCTAAAACAACCCCTAAAAAGATGTAAGGTTAGGTGGGTAATTTTAGAGGATAAAACGATGTAGGATAAGAGAAGTAATGAGGAGTAGGGAGGTTTTTTTAGACTTATTCATATACTTGGGATGCCTAGTATTGGGCAAGCATTGGTGGTCTGAGGTTAAGGTAAAGGTCTGGCTCAGGGGACAGAGGTTACGTGTTCAAGGCTGTCTCGCTGCGACTGTGGAAGTAAAACGACGCAAACGTTGAGCTGCCAAGGGAGGTAAAATGATGCAAAAGTAAGGGGTAATGGGGTAAAAGAACGCGAGAGTAGGGGATAATGGGAGATAAAACGACGCAATAGTGAGAGGGTAATGGACCTCTTTCCCCGCCTGCTCTTGCATCGTTTTAGCCCCGTAACACCCTTTTCTTGCATCATTTTACCCTCCAAAATTAAACCCTACCCTTACACCATTTTACCACCCTCCATCACCCTCATTACCCCCCCCCCCCCACTCTGGCTTCGAATTAACCCATTACCCCCAAAACCATGCAAGAGTTCTTAGGGGAATTTGCTAAAAAAATTCCACCGATTATCCCACTAATCTTACATTTTTTTGGGGCAAAAATTTGACACTGGAAGTAATATTGTGGTAAAGTATAGCCGCTAAGGGGGGATTCTCTAGAAGGTAGCAAATAAGTGGGATAATTGTTGAAAAGATCTATAGTTAAGTCTGGACTCGATGATACAGCGCCGGTTATGTGTTTTTGTCTCACGCAACGGAAGAACTTAACAACAGAGAGCATTAACCGAAAAGCCGCTATGGTTTATCTAAGCGCCTAAAATTTAACACCAATAACATTGCATTAGCAATGTTTTATTGTTTACTAACTATCTGTTTCTCCGACGTTAAGATTATTAGTCTGGCAAATTTCAGCTATTTTTCTGGACGCAAAACCGGAATCCTGCATCACGAACAGCTCTATTCTGGCAGTTTCGTTCTCCAATTCGTTTAAGAACTCCATATTATCTCCGTAGATGAGGAAAATTTCATAGAGAAATTCAGATTTTTCCACCTTGTCACGTGCATCGTGTCGGAAGCCAACGTTTGAAGTTTGAGATTTTGTTTCGCATCGAATTTGACTGTTTTCCGCTTCAATTACAATGGGTGGGACATAGTTGTGACGCGCACTGTATGTATCCTTTTCAATGTTGAGAGCTTCTCGGAGGCACGACACCATTGTATCGTCCAGGTCTTGTCGACAGTTGGTTCTCTGTTGCGTTCTATTGACACATTTCACAACTTGAAATATAGACGAGGATCGGCGACTAATAAGGCGAAATAGTAACTTCAATCTTTCTCTGTTCGGCCATGGAGCGGGTGTGTCGCAGTCAAAGAGTTTGTACAAAATTGGTGTTGGGATCCCCATGTTGTAATTAAGGAACCAGTAGCGTATATGTAATACCGAGTTGTAATGAAGAGCAAGAACAGCTCAAGTAGTATTAGTGAAGGAATGAAAAGGTGCTGAAAAAAAGTTTGAGATTTGTGTAAAACTATGTGAACATTTTTTTGGTTCAAAATACCATGACCTAAAAAATTTTGCAAACGCTAACAGCTGTTGACATTTCGAGGAAACAATAAACAGTTCAAACACAATCAAGTAATTGATAGAAGAACTGATAATTAATTCGGGTAACAGATTTTTTCAATATGCAAATACATTTGATTGTTTTAACTGTTATTCACAGTTTGAAACGCTAGCACTGCAACCTTCCGGTTTAGTTGTTTAACAGGAAATGAGAAAAAACCATTCGTTTTTTAATTGCAAGCACAGTATTTTCATGACGTAAAGATGTGATAAAAGCTATCTTGAAACCTATTTTGAAACAAAGCGGCTCGGTAATGAGCGATCGCACATAAGGTTCCGACCCCGCTCATCCACAATTTTGGCATAATTGTCTACCAATTGAGGAACAGATGGAAAAACACAAAGATTCAAGAATTTTTCAAAAAAAAACTGCTGTATGAACGAAAAGATAGCCTCCAAAGCAAATAACTCAGTGGAGTAAAAAAGATGCCTTAGATTGATGAGATATGACGATATTAAGAAAGCGAACGAAGACGAATGGCAAAATCAAACAACAACAACAACAACAAACATTAATTACATCAAAAAATTTATGTCCGTTTTAAAAAACAAAACTTAATAACAAAGTCAAAATAGCGTCAGATAAAACTGAAAATAAACAAAATAACTTAAAAATCACCAGAAAAAAATTGTAATTCACCAGTTCGTAATCAAGCTTGGTAACAATTAGACAAAACAGAACAGACACTTTAAAGTTAGAAAATTCGCTGAATTTTTTTTTTAAAAAAACAATTAGTTTCAAAGTAATGAAAATCATTAGGAATCTACTAAAATATCCCATAAGTTCACAAATACCAATGCTTCTATAGAAATGAATTAAGAACTCTTGGAATTCAATTTTTTTTGCAGTTACAAAAAGAACAACAAATGGACAACAAACTAAAAATCAATTAAAACTTGACAGAAAATGCTTTGGAAGCCGTAAAGCCATACTTTGGCCCCCAAAATATGTTCGATTGCACCTTGGTCGAACACCGATAATGTGTTATGTGGCCTCTCATAAATGAAAATAAGCAACAAATAGACAAAAAAGAAAAAAAAACGCTATATTATCTGATACTTGTTTTTTTTTTTCGAAAAAAAATTATTTCCAAAGACATAAAAACCATTAATTACAAAAAGAAAAATTTGAATACGTTTGTCCATTCTTCCAGAGAAAGCCTTTGAGACCATCAATCATCCTGAATATGTCTTACGTCTAAAAAAAGAACGTCAAACATAACAAAAATCAAAAATTCTTTTACTTTTTTTTTTGTGAAAAACCCGTGTGGAAGCCAGTAAATTCATAACGAATTCTCTTAAAACATTAGATTTCTTGACACCAGTCCCTTTTGACACTTTCCCTTGAAATGTATTATGTGACCTCTCGTTAAAGAAACCATGTAATAATTAGACCAAAAAGAAAAAAGCAAGATTATGTAATACTTGTTATTATCGAAAAGAATTTATTTCCAAAGACATGAAAGCCAATAATTACCTAATGAAAAAAATAAATAGGTTCCTTTATTCTTCCAAAGGAAGCCTTCGAGACCTGAAACTATCCAGAACAAGGCTTACGTCTAAAAAAAATGTCAAATATAACAAAAATCAAAAAATCTTCTACTTTTTTTTGTGAAAAACCCGTGTGGAAGCCAGTAAAACATAACGAATTCTTTACAAACATTAAAATTTGTGACACCAATCCCTTTTGACACCTTCCCCTGACAAAAAATAATGTCATCTTCAACCTTTAATTAACGAGGCCAGGTAACAAACAGACAATAAATGGAACAAAATTGCGAAGTTGAAATGTTTTTTTATTTTCATTTTGGAAACCAATTGTTTTCAAAGTCATGAAAGCCATCATCTATCTTCTAATATCTGAAAATCGGCTTATTTACTCTTCCAGGAAAAACCAATCAATTCGAGTCATTGTACGGGAAATTAAATACGACTAAAAAGACAAAGTAAAAACGACAGTTAGAGACAAAATTAGAAAATTCAATTAAAATCTTCGAGAAAGTACTGTCGAAGCGGTAGAGAACCACAATCTATATCTTTGAAGATGTAAACCTTATCAATTGTGCGTTATTTTGAACGCGAAAAATGTGATATGTGAACTGAAAATAAAGTGATAATTTGACAAAACTAGAAAACATGAAAAATGGCAAATACCTAAAAACTAAAAAAAAATTTGAAATCTAGTATTATCAAAGCGAGAACACCATAACATAAAGCATAAAACAGCATTAAAGACTGAATTTGAATACAGCAGAAAGAAGGAGCATTTTTTGATTGCTGACACTAAGCTACAAGTTGACCCACTTAAGAGAAAAATGGAGTCAAAGTTCAATAAACCATTTTTTTATTTAAAAATCGAATATTTCAATAGTCAAAATGACCGTAAGCTTCCAAGCAATCAACTAGATAAATTAATTTTGAGCTAATTAGGAAGCCAATATGACCTATCACTAGTGAGCTTTGAACTGAAATGTTCTGTTATTTAATTAATATAAAAAAGATCGAATTTTTTTTATGAAAGCCGACTGATGACAATCCGAATTTTTTTGGTTTGTAAATGTCCAAGATTGGTACAGAACCAGTCCTGCTAATGCTGATTTTCCATTAGGAATAATTATGTTTTGGAATTTCATTGATATAGATGTTTTGTTAGTTAAAAATATAAAATAAATGCTGCGTTTTTGATAATCAACGAAAAAAGTTAGTAAAAAACGGCAAAGTTTTATTTACAGAGCATTCACAACGAAATTTGAAGTGGAATTAGCCCCCTTTTAGGTCTACAAAGATTGTGTTAGTGGTTTTTGGGTGTGCACTTCCTGCAAAATTAGTGTGGATCAAAATCAGAGTGGACTAAAGAAACCTATTTCGTGCTGTTTTCGATGAAAAAGTCTGAATTTTGTGAAAAAATTAGCCGGAATTTGTGACAAGGAAAATCAATGAAAATGTCCGACAATATATTTTGTCTTTGAACGTAAAATCAACAACATTTTCTTGCACAATTTTATTTAATTTTATCAAAATTGGTGAAGTTTTAGTCAAAAATTCCGAAAAAAGGTGAATGAAATCAACGGAATTCACACTATTTTCTCGAAAGTTTAAACCTCGATATCTCCCTGTCAAAAACGAAAATCAAAAAAACCTTTTTAATTCCATATTCTACGCTGGACAAGCTTTCTAATGATACCAGTCTCATCTCTCTACGATGAATATATCGATCGGCCAAAATTGACTGAACAAAAAAAAACCCATTTGAGTATATAGTTCCTCCCCCCTCAAGAGGGGTCGGAACAAAAAAAGAGTTCAACTGACTGTGCGATGCTATTACGGCTTCGTCAATCTTTCGACGCTCTTGACTGAAACACGGCGTCATGCAGTTTTCGAAAAATGTAAAACCACCCTGTTCTCCTTTTAACCTCTCTTGTACAAGGGGACAGTTTGCCCCAGTCAGGACTGAATGGCTATAATGTAAGAATTTTTAAATTTCCTGCCTGTAATGGTAAGCTTGGAAGATCTTGCAAGATGAATGGCTATCATAAACTTTCTGTCTGAATTTTACGATTTTCCTAAGTTGACCTCTTGCAGTCCACCCTGGTGTTTCAAGACTTTTTGTTCCGGCTTTTTCAACGAACCGATTTAATTCCTATTCAGTTTTGAGTTGTTAGAAAGCCCGTCAAACTTTAAACGTTGCAAGAATTCTAATGATAAAATTTTTCAAGCGTTATTGAGGTTCAAAGTCTGAAAGAGTTTTTGAAGAACTTTCCAGTAAACACAGCAGTTTCTACAAAAAAGCTACTTCCATAGGATAAACAATTTCAAAGATTTTTCAAAGTTTTGAGAGAAAGCTCACACATCGTGCGAGGAGAAACAGTTTTTGATCTTTGCTATGTACAAAAAGACCATTCAAAAACATACCATTTTGCACTGAAACTACGAGGACTGTAAAACAAGCAAAATTTAGCTGTACAAATGTCTCTTGTTATTCTGGTTAAAATGGGTCCCTGAATGACTTAAAAACTGATAGCAAATTTTAATAGAAAATACAAATGAAACAATCAATTTTAAAGTAAAATTTTTACAGTATATTTTATGCACGCTATTTGTATTTTATCCGCTTTGGAGGTTCCTAAGTTCCAGATTTCAGCGAAAGATGTGCAGCCTAAATTTTAACCTTTTGCCTCGATTGAATTTTGATTTCCAATTTTTTCATGATAAAATTGTCTGCTATTACAGAAAAAATTTAATGAAAAAATTTTGTTAGAAATCATTCTTTGATTATTTTCTGCACTTTCCTGTTAAAATTGGTATCAAAAAATTTATTGGTCTGTGTGTGCCCATTTTTCAATACCCCAGATGCAAGGATTCAATTTACTTGGAATTTCGCCTGCATTTTCGGGAGATAATATTTAATATGGTTGCATTTTAGATATAAAAGCCAAGATTTTAAATACTATAAACGCAATTCATAAAGATTGTGGATCAAAAATTCGGTAAAAAGCAGACATGTTTGGAGAAAAAAATATCCGACCAATTATGCACTCAATTTAAGAAATCAACTTTTCAAACCTGCAATGGATCAATTGTTTTTGGTTATAATATATGGATAATCAAAGCGTTTGCTGATGGAACTGTTCTCAACAATTAAAACAGAGTATCCTGATTTGCAAAGTTTCTGTGAAAATCGCACTTCTCAGGTGCCAAGTTTTTAAATATGACCGTTTCTTGCAAGTTGGAAGTCATAAAAACAGTTGGCGGGGGTTGTCCTGCATAAAGTCGGGCTACTAGAATTTCAACGGACTTCAAACTCAACCGTGCAAGTTCTCCAAACATATTTTCTTTAAATTTAGTTACAGGTTGTACTTCCTCAGTTTTCAACCCAATTTGCTTCAATAAAAAACATACGTTTTAACATTACGTCTTCAAATGCAATGTTCAGAGAGTTTTGCATTTTTTGGAAACGAATAAAAGTGTGTCACCAGTTTCAATAAATCGTAGCCTTTTTTCACTTTGGAGTTACACAAAATGTGGAAATGAATTATATTTCCTCTGAAAACGTTTATGTTTTTGTAAATAGTTTTCACAGATAAATGTAAACCAATTCCACAATTTTTATCATGCAATTAGCCTAAAACTTTCTTGCCCAAATTTTATAACTAAATACTTGAGGCCAAAATCAAATATTTAATTCTTCTTCTGAACAGTGCTTTGGGTAATTTGGGTAACTTTTAATGGTCTTCTTATACCTCAATTTGTATCGGGAGGGACATTTCTGAGTTTAATCACCAATCAGGTTCTCTTTCATTTTGGTTTAATTGGCAATAACTCCGTTATTAGATACTTTAACTGTAGAAGAGGCTAACGCGTGGAAATTAGTAACTTATGGTGTGGAAATTAGATACGAATTATAATCAATAGATTTCACACTAGCCTTAAAAGGACGCACCGAGGAGAACAGTTGCACATACATCCTATTTTGAGGCAAATTTGAGCTAGTATAATTGGTTTCCTCACACGCTTAAAACTCTAACCTTAAAACATGGGTCCTAAATAGAAGTGATAAAATTGAGTACATAAAAAAGGGAATCCGATATCAGCCACGTAATGAAGTTTTAACAGTGTGTTACGTTTAGAAAAACTATAGAACCCCCGAAAATCATTCTCAACCTAGTCGTTGGCTAGCAATTCAAAGAAAAAACGTGTAAGACGAATGAAGTTAAGATTCCAACCGGGCAACCAGGTCTAGGCTTCGACTAATCAACGGACCCTGCTCGAACTAAAATCTTTCTAAAAATACCATACTCGACTCAAATAGACCTTGACATGACATTAGCCCAACTTAAGCGCACAACTGGATATTAGCTCGACCCAAGTTTTTGCTGCTAAGCTTTAGATGGACTTTTGGCTGTTATAAATTGAGGTCTAAATCTGGGTAAGGAGTGAAAAATAAGAAGAAAGCTGAAATTTGTCTCCTCAGTTACACCACTATTGTTTAAAGTAATGTTGCTCAAAATCAATTTGTAAAACTGGAGAAAAAATAAACAGCCCATTCCATTGAATTTGAAAATTGAATGCTACCAGAGAAAAGAACTTAAAAAAAGATTAGCGCAACCGGTTGAGATAATTTAATAACACCCATGGGATTGGTGCGGATATTGCTTTTTATGGCAGTAAATTTGTTCGCTGCGCCAACTTTATCTATGAATGTCATACTCTAAATGTTTTGATTTTTAAATTTGACCACAACCTGTCTCTCATTCTCAGTAAGCACACAAACAATATCCTATATTATCAAAAGCCATGTTCACTATCGAAGTTCACTTTATAAAAAAATATTTTTTGAGCAGGGTATAGTTGCTACGATTTCTGCTTGACAGTAGCGCTTGAACTAATAATTTAAGTTTTCAATGAAAATATTGCGAAAAATTAAACTTTAATAAAGTCCTGGTTTTTAATTAAATGTGTTTCTGATTGAAGTTATTTCTTTAATTGAAAACCGACTATTGTAACAGCTTGTAAATCTCCCGTTCACCATAAGGAGGCAAAGAAATGAAATGATAGGAATTTTTCTGAGAAATATTTAAACTATTAAGTTTAAGCTAAGGAACAAAAAGACGACTTTAAGCTAAGGTTAGAGCTATTGGAGCGCAAATGCATCCCTTTGCTTTTTGTTGGTCTCGTGGCTTTTTAATTAGGACAATTAAACATTCTTTGAAGTACACAATTTTTGAATTCGATTGGATGAGATTTATACTACAAAGTGGTTACTTAATATTAACTTTAGATCTTTTTGTATAAGTTTTTATGTTTTCTGAATTCCTGCTTAAAAAAACCATCTAATAGAACTTTTTTTCATAAAACTGATAAAACTGTTGCTATAAAGTCGAATGATTTTTTAGGTGTCTGTATCTTTTTCTTGAGTTTTCCAGGTTTTTATTCTTTTTTTCCGTTTTATTCCTCTTTCCAATCAAGAAACACTATCCAAAGCATTTAGTGACAGTTTTCTTAAAACATAAGGAAAACCAGCAGTCCAATTGAACATTAAAAGCCAGTCAGCGAAAAAATTTTTTTAGAAAAAATTAACATTCACAGAATTTTAGTAATTTTGGTGTTAAGATATCGAAGGGAATTTTTGCTGAAAAAAATTGAAGACTGAAGTCGTTACAATAAAAATGGTCAAAAAACTTCAAGTGTGCAAAAAAATTGTCAATAATGAACCAAATTGTATTTCAAAAATGTAATTTAGGTAAACAATATTTTAGCGCAATGAAAAGGTCATCAGAATAATTAACGCGCACATAAATTTTGAACCGTCAAAAAACCTGTATGAAAAACGTTGCTAAAATCTGATTATTATTACTTTTTAAAGACCAATTTTTTCTCGTATTATTTTTCAAACAGCTATTTCAAATGATGCAAGCTAGGAAAGCAAAATCTAATTACTAAACCTCCTTTCCGCGGTAACTGTGAGCCAAACTTCAGACATTTTTGCCGGAAAAAAAACGAAGACGTAAAATAAAAATGGTCACAAAAAAGTGTGCAAAATATTGGCATCAATGAACCAAATTGTATTTCATAAGGTAGTTTTGGAAAGAATTTATTAGCACAACTAAAAATTTATCAGAATCATTAACACATATGTAAATTTTGTAAAGTTAAAACACGTGTATGAAAATCGTTGCTAGAATCAAATTATTATTACTTTCACCTGAAAGTTATTTTCTTCGTGTAACATTTTCGAAACAACTATTTCAAATAATGCAGGCTAGCCGATGCCTAGTTAGACCAATTGATGAGGAAAAAAACAAAAAAAAAACTGTTAAATATAACTTGCATTGATCAACAAAAATCTGTAACGAGATGCTAAAACACTGAAAATTTTTGTCCTCAATAAAGTTTTGTAATGTAAAAGTTTAAAAATTAAAGAAAAAGAAAATATAAAGAAATTATATTGGACGATAGAATTCACAAAACAAAAAAAATGACAAACTGTTTTAAAAGAGATTGAAAATTAGCTGAAATTACTAAAAAATCTTGGCTTTAAGTTATGCTTGATTTACAGCTGCTTGAACTGCGTGATTTCTTTTTGCTAGAACATCAACGCTTCGTTTTTTATCGTAAGTTTGTAAATTCATGCTTCAAGACCCATCCAATTTTGGAAACAAAAAGTCAACGAAAAAAATTAACGTAGTACAAAAGAGACAAGAATAACTTACAAAACGCAGAAGAATAATAGACGGGAAAAAGAAGTCCCTGGATTACAATCTAAATAAGTAAACTGACTATTTATAGAAAAGTGCGACCAATTGATCAAACGAAAAGCGAAATCCAATATTGAACCTTTCTTCCGCGGTCACTGTGAGCCAAATTTCAGACATTTTGAAAAATACAGATCACAATACAAAAGAATGAGTCCCCAAACTAAAATTTTGTCATGATGACAGTGTCAGCAGTTTTTGTTCTATCCCACAAGAAAAAATTGATGCAGCTGTGATTTACCTAATTATTTTGGAACTTGAAGTTTTACTTCAAAACTTCTTCGAAAAATTAGATCTACTTAAACCATGAAAGAACTTACAGAAAGAATAATTTTCAAAAAGGAATTACGAAACAAAAATTTGTTGGCAGTGGTTTGATGCTCGCATCTGTGTGTATGTGTGTGTGTGTATGTGTATGTGTATGTTTATGTGCATTTGTATGCGTATGTGCATGTGTATAAAAATGTGCATATGTGTATGCGTTTGTGTATGTGTATGTGTAAGTGTTTGTGTGTGTGTTTGTTCGTGTGGGTGCGTGTGTATGTGTGTGTGTGTGTGTGTCTTTGTTTGTTTGCTTGTTTGTTTGTTTGTTTGTTTGTTTGTTTGTTTGTTTGTTTGTTTGTTTGTTTGTTTGTTTGTTTGTTTGTTTGTTTGTTTGTTCGTTTGTTTGTCTGTTTGTTTGTTTGCTTGTGTGCACGTTCGTGTCTCTGTGTGTGTATGTTTGTGTGCGTGCGTGCGTGCGTGCGTGTGTGTGTGTGTGTTATTACGTATTAAAATAAGTAGTAAATTTTATATTCTAAAGTAAAGTTTTTTCTTTTTTGGGATTAGAATTAGTCACTTAACGAGCTTTCATATGGTACGTTCTACTCGTACTAGAAGGAGCAGAAATTTTTTCGATTAAAGCCGGACAAAAAAGACGGCCTGTAATATAGTGGAAATTGAAGAGCAAAAGGAAGAGAAAAGTAAAATTATGTTCCAACATTAGAAGCAATGTTGGAACATAAAAACTTGATTTTCACGCTATCAGATATTACATACGCTAACATGCAGCCAGTGGGAATGGCTATGCAGCCAGTGGGAACGGGCACATTTATATCAGATCATAACACTATTTTAAAACGAAGCAACAAGAAAATAAACAATCTTCAAGAATTCAGATGTGAATCCATTAATAGCCATGGTTAATGAAACTTAAAGGCGTGTCATGGACCGACTTGCACTTATATTGCTATGATTTTTTTCCAAACATATCCGTGAAGAGTTTTTGTATATCTTTACATATGATATTTAGTTAACCGTATTACTGTAATGACGTCACTTACCATCAGGTGGCTCTTTCACTCCGTATCCACAATCTGTCACTTTGCACACCTGTGCAATCTTCTTGGAAGCATACCCTGACCCCTGCATTACAAACATATCTGTCTTGCACAAATCTGCCCTCATTAGTTCGTTCAAAAACTCCATATTATCCCCGAAGATCACAAAAACTTGGTACAACGCATTGCTCTCATCAAATTTCTCTTTGTTGGATGATTTTTGGTCCTCAATATCAAAAATCTCAGGGTCTTTCTTTTGTTCTTGCAGTTCGTCAGCAGGGGTTTCGATCACAACTGGGGGTACATAATATTCACTTGGGTTGAAAGTGCTTTTTTCGATCTCCAAAGCTTCTCGAAGACACGATATCATGGTATCTGCAGTTTCACGCTGACATGGGTATGCTTGTCCATGCGGGGTGCTTCGTTTGAACACTTGAAAGACAGACGAAGAGCGGCGAATGATGAGTCGAAATACTAGTTTCAATCTTTCTTTGCATGGCCAAGGCGATGGAGTGTTACAATCGAACATTTTGTACAAGATGACGTTTTGGCCTCCCATTTTTCACTCCAGGTAAATGCGCACGTTCTCTAACGCATGTTTTTCTTAATATTTTTCAATTTAATATGCTTTTTAAATGAAGAATGGAGAATTATTCAAGATCTAAAAATACAAGACATTGGTTTAAATAATTCGGTTAAAAAAATGGGGCACTTTTGTTCAGATCTGTTTTCAAAAGCCGTCTTACCGCTCTTCAAATATTAAGTGGTTCCAAACTGACGCGACAGTTTGTTTTTCTTCACAGTTTTTTAAAATTTATACCACCTATTGAATGTATCCCTTCGTGGTGTTTACTTTGCCAGGAGACTTTTAATTGAGGTAAACTTACAGAAATTACTTCCTAGGAAAAATCAAATTGCAATTGACAGAGATGACGATTAAGCTGAATAATTGGCTTGAATATTAGATTTTAGATATTTTATTAAAACTGGTTACAATTGGTCTTGAATCGAATTAGCCAGGCGTTAAATTTTTATTTAACAGGAAATGAAAATACCGTCCATTGTGGCATCAATGCTTTTGAAGTTTTCTTTCCCAGTCTAACCCGGGTCGAGGTTTTAGGGTGAATTTTCGTAAGAAATGCGGTGAATGCGGTGAATTTTCGTAAGAAATGCGGTGATTGCGGTGAATGCGGTGAAAAAAAATAATTCACCGCTTTTCACCGCATTTCTTACGAAAATTCACCACCAAATTCACCGCATTTCTTACGAAAATTCACCGCATAGACTATTATGGCAAATTGATGTAAGAAATGCGGTGAATGCGGTGAATGCGGTGAAAAAAAATAATTCACCGCTATTCGACCCCAGGTCTAGGTGTCAACGCTAAAAAGCGTTAAATTATGTGAAATTTTGTTGTGGGCTGAAGTATCCATATTGTTTTCAATAAAATCAGTTGGATGCAGATGAAACTGGAAAGTGTTGAAAGCAGACAAAAGTAGTGAGAATATCAAAAAATTTCATTTTTAAACCATTTTTTCTATATGATGGAGCAAATTATCGACACCCAAACCTAAGTTTTTTTCAACTCTTGCTGTAGTCTACTTTCAAATGATTATTGCAAATTTTCAAAAAAAAAATAGTTGGATGCAATTGAAACTGGAAAGTGTTGAAGGCAGACTAAAGTAGTGAGAATATCAAAAAATTTCATTTTTAAACCATTTTTTCTATATGATTGAGCAAATTATCGACCCCCCCAACCTAGGTTTTCGAACTCTTGTAGTAATCTACCTTAAAAGTATAATTGCAATTTTTCAAAAAAATCATTTGCATGCAAGTGAAACTGGAAAGATTTGAAAGCAAACAAAAGTAGTGAAAATAACAAAAAAATATATTTTTAAACAATTTTTTTTTCTATATGATGGAGCAAATAATCGACCCCCCCACCTAAATTTTTGAACTCTTGCTGTAATTTCAATATATTTTTGCAATTTTTCAGAAAAATCAGTTGCATGCACGTGAAACTGGAAAGATTTGGAAGCAAACAAAAGTAGTGAAAATAACAAAAAAATATTTTTAAACAATTTTTTCTATATGATGGAGCAAATTATCGAACCCCAACATAAATTTTTGAACTCTTGCTGTAATCTACTTTCAAATGATTATTGCAAGTTTTCAAAAAAGTAGTTGGATGCAATTGAAACTGGAAACTGTTGAAGGCAGACAAAAGTATTGAAAATATCAAAAAATTTTATTTTTAAACCATTTTTTCTATATGATTGAGCAAATTATCGACCCCCCAACCTAGGTTTTCGAACTCTTGTAGTAATCTACTTTAAAAGTATACTTGCAATTTTTCAAAAAAAAATCAGTTGGATGCAGATAAAACTGGAAAATGTTGAGAGCAGACAACAGAAGTGAGAATATCAAAAAATTTTATTTTCAAACCATTTTTTCTGTATGATTGAGCAAATTATCGACCCTCCAACCTAGATTTTCGAAATCTTGTAATAACTTACTTTAAAAGTATACTTGCTATTTTCCAAAAAAAATCACTTGGATACAAATAAAACTGGAAAGTGTTGAAAGAAGACAACAGTAGTGAGAATATCAAAAAATTTTATTTTCAAACCATTTTTTCTATATGATGGAGCAAAAAATCGACCCCCCAACCTAAATTATTGAACTCTCGCTGTAACCTACTTTCAAATTATACTTGCAATTTTATCAAAAGATCAGTTGAATGCAAGTGAAACTGGAATTTTCAAAGCACTGTCGAATTAGGCGGAGAAAATGACGATGTTTTAAAAAAACATTCGTTTATAACTTTTTGAAAAAGACATGATAGAAGGTATATGATAGCTCATATTGTTGCCTAAGTAACATGTTTTTTGAGTTTATATGAAAATTCCAATATGCTGATTTTTATACAAAATTTTCAACTAACTGTCGAGTTAGGTGATCAATTTGTCGGACTTCATGAAAAACGTTTGTATATAACGTCTTGAAGAAAACGGGATAAAAAAGGTATGATAGTGCATTTTGCTGCACTAAAAATGTAATGTTTAAATACATGTAGAAATAAAGGCCAATATGATGATTTCTATACGAAATTTTTAAAGAACTGTCGAGTTAAGTGTGTTAAACTTCGGTTTTCATGAAAAACGTTTGTTTATAACTTTTTGAAGAAAACGGGATAGAAAGTGTATGATAGCCCGTTTTGTTGCTCTGATAACGTACTTTTTCAATTCAAGTAGAAATAAATGCCAATTTGCTTATTTTTATACAAAACTTTCAATTTTTCAATCAACTGTCAAGTTAGGTGGTCAATTTGTCGGACTTCATAAAAAACGTTTGTTTATAACTTTTTGAAGAAAAAGAGATAGAAAAAGTATGACAGCTCGTTTTGTTGCTCTTATAGCTTTCTGTTAGAATTCATGTAGAAATAATTGCCAATTTTCTTATTTTTAAACAAAATTTTCAATCAACTGTCGAGTTAGGTGATCAAGTTGTCTGACTTCATGAAAAACGTTTGTATATAACGTCTTGAAGAAAACGGGATAAAAAAGGTATGATAGTGCATTTTGCTGCACTAAAAACGTACTGTTTAAATACATGTAGAAATAAAGTCCAAAATGATGGTTTCATTACGAAATTTTTAAAGAACTGACGAGTTATGTGAACAAAATTTCGGACTTTATGAAAAACGTTTGTTTATAACTTTTAGAAAAAAACAAGATAGAAAGTGTATGATAGCGCATTTTGTTGCTCTGATAACGTACTTTTTGAATACAGGTAGGAATAAATGCCAATATGCTTATTTTTATACAAAAATTTCAATCAACTGTCGAGTTAGGTGATCAATAAGTCGGACTTCATGAAAACCGTTTGCTTATAACTTTTTGAAGAAAACGAGATAGAAGATGTATGATAGCGCATTTTGTTGCACTAATGATGTACTCTTGGAATTCAGGTAGAGACAAATGCCAATAGGCTGATTTTAATACAAAATTTTCAAATAACTCTCGCCTTAAAGGAAAAAACTGTCGAACTTCATGAAAGTCATTTCCTTATAACTTTTTGAAAAAGACGATTTAGGAAGCGTATGATAGCTCATTTTTATGTGGTGATATTGTACTTTTTGAATTTTTATAGAAATATTATCACTTTTGTTAATTTACATCCAAATTTTCCAAAAAACTGTCGGTTTAGGGGTAAAAATTTGCCATTTTTGTCAAACTTCGACTAAATTCGACCAATTAAAAGTACAAAACATACAAGTTTTTGGTATCAAAATAAACTAGAACTCACGCTTCCAACGGCAATATAACTATATTTTCAAAGCATTGCCAAACAAGAGAATGCGAGGGCAATGTAGAGCCCGAAATCAGGGTCGATTTTCGCAAAATTTTCGAATTTTCAAAGTTGTTTGGTTTAATAACTTTTCTCTTAGTAATCCATTTTTTACTTATGTTATATCATTTTCTTGCTCATTTTATCTTCTTTACGAATATATAAGTGTTGAAAACTTTCGGTTTTATTTCATTGCCTAATTTTTCGATTTTCCAAATTTCGCTGAAAATAAGCCAATTCCGGCCAAAATCTCAAAAATCGAGTTTTGATTCCTTTGATTTTTTAACTTTTTTTAACGCCAGTTTGATGCCCCAGTTCATGCTGATTCCAAAACATATTCATTTTTTAAATTTGGTTCAGTAGTTTTCGAGATATAAGCCTTTTTCGGACGCATACCAGCCCCCGGGGCCCGTTCTATCTCCCACCCCTCCTTTCCATCTCGCAAGTGCACTCGCAAATCTTTTTTTTAAATATTTTCATATAGCTGGTACAATATTACAGCTATAGAGCTTCTCGAATATATTATTTTTATCGCTCTGATAATTTTACTTCATAGTTATAGCGGCTAACCTAGATGAGAAAGTGAAACTTTCGAATGGCAACGCCTGCTGTCACCTGACATGCTCATTCGTGTGCTGTCACGTCAAGTGACAGCAGGCAAACTGGCAGCGTGCCTGCTTGCTGTCCGCGAGGTAAGCATGTATAAATTTGAATGTGAAACGAAATAGAATGTTTCAAAAGTTCCCGCGAGAAGGAAATAGAGAAAGAATGTGTGCTGGATCCGAATTCAGTATACTATAGAAGTGATATCCATAGATCCCATATGTAGTAGTAGTAGTAGTAGTAGTAGTAGTAGTAGTAGTAGTAGTAGTTGTAGTAGTAGAAGGAGAGTCGGAGAGTCTTTAGGGTTGGAGCGGAGACCCACGGGAGATACCATATGGTAACTACAGTGGAAATACAGTGGGGGGGGGGTATATATGAAAGAGTTATATCGTTGAAAAGCTCTAATCGAGGCGGTTTCGATAGGATATATGTCAGTACCCATACTAATAACTTTACTATTATACTATTGGTTGGTCCCTGGTGTTTTGTTAAAGAGTTTTGATATTTTTAAATGCAATTTCAGATAAGACTGTTGCCTTTTCGTTGTTGAAGGCTTATTATTGAAGAGCTTTAGAAGATCATCATATAGAACCCCGTGTCAGCTCGAGGCCCAGATGTTGGAGACCCTTATGGATAGAAGATAGAAGATAGAAGATAGAAGATAGCTTATGGATAGAATTTGTTGTTAAAAGATCAGTTTTTGGATGGTTGTTTTTTAGCCAAACCTGAGGGTATTGGCTTTCGTACATGATGTTTTAGAGTGCGAGTACGATGTTTGGATCTTTTCCGTTTCTGCCCCCCAGCTTAGTGGGTGCATACTGTTTGCACCCCCAAACGCACGTAGCATTTTACTTATTAATGGCTTGTACAGATAGTATCACTCGGGAGTATAACCAACCTATTTGGGGCCCAAACGGTAAAGATCCTGTTAATTTATACATGAAATATGTGTATTCTTGATGTTTATGATGTTATGATATCATATATATTACTGTCTCTTCTAGCTGCGTCCAGTTTTTTTGGGGGAACATGCATTTATTGTTTTCCGCCGTCGGAACGCTTAGAGATCATTTGTTTTTCAAGCTTTGCAGGGACTTAAGTCACTAGACAGCCGAAAAACAAATGATCTCGAAACCCCTGGTATTAATAATCTATTAACAATAAGTCGGGTCAAGAAATTATTCAAATCGCATTATGCCTAGAGTATAAAACAAAAAGAATTTTTGCTATAGCTTGTCTAGGAAAAAAGTTAGCGTTTCATACGGAAATTTGCGATTTTTTCGAATAAATAATTTCAAAAATAGGTCTTTTTCATCGGGTCAAGGAGTTGTCCAAATCGAACCAAACTCAGTATGGAGTATCCCATGGGTACCTAGAGTGTAAAACAAAAAGAATTTTTGGTATAGCTTGCCTAGAAAAAATTCGTATTTCAATCGGAAATTTCGACTTTTTCGCTTATTCTATTTTCAAAAATATAGAAATTTCGTCGGGTCAAGGAGTTGTCCAAATCGAACCAAACTCAGTATGGAGTATCCCATGGGTACCTAGATTGTAAAACAAAAAGAATTTTTGCTAGAGCTTGTCTAGGAAAAAAGTTAGCTTTTCATACGGAATTTTGCGATTTTTTCGAATAAACAATTTCAAAAATAGGTCTTTTTCATCGGGTCAAGGAGTTGTCCAAATCGAACCAAACTCGGTATGGAGTATCCCATGGGTACCTAGAGTGTAAACCAAAAAGAATTTTTGGTATAGCTTGCCTAGAAAAAAAGTTCGTATTTCAATCGGAAATTTCGACTTTTTCGCTTATTCTATTTTCAAAAATATAGAAATTTCGTCGGGTCAAGGAGTTGTCCAAATTGAACCAAACTTGGTATGGAGTATCCCATGTGTACCTAGAGTGTAAAACAAAAAGAATTTTTTGTATAGCTTGCCTAGAAAAAAAGTTCTTATTTCAATCGGAAATTTCGACTTTTTCGCTTATTCTATTTTCAAAAATATAGAAATTTCGTCGGGTCAAGGAGTTGTCCAAATCGAACCAAACTCGGTATGGAGCATCCCATGGGTACCTAGAGTGTAAAACAAAAAGAATTTTTGGTATAGCTTGCCTAGAAAAAAAGTTCGTATTTCAATCGGAAATTTCGACTTTTCGCTTATTCTATTTTAAAAAATATAGAAATTTCGTCGGGTCAAGGAGTTGTCCAAATCGAACCAAACTCGGTATGGAGTATCCCATGGGTACCTAGAGTTTAAAACAAAAAGAATTTTTGGTATAGCTTGCCTAGAAAAAAAGTTCGTATTTCAATCGGAAATTTCGACTTTTTCGCTTATTATTCGCTTATTCTATTTTCAAAAATATAGAAATTTCGTCGGGTCAAGGAGTTGTCCAAATCGAACCAAACTCGGTATGGAGTATCCCATGGGTACCTAGAGTGTAAAACCAAAAGAATTTTTGGTATAGCTTGCCTAGAAAAAAAGTTCGTATTTCAATCGGAAATTTCGACTTTTCGCTTATTCTATTTTAAAAAATATAGAAATTTCGTCGGGTCAAGGAGTTGTCCAAATCGAACCAAACTCGGTATGGAGTATCCCATGGGTACCGAGAGTTTAAAACAAAAAGAATTTTTGGTATAGCTTGCCTAGAAAAAAAGTTCGTATTTCAATCGGAAATTTCGACTTTTTCGCTTATTATTCGCTTATTCTATTTTCAAAAATATAGAAATTTCGTCGGGTCAAGGAGTTGTCCAAATCAAACCAAACTCGGTATGGAGTATCCCATGGGTACCTAGAGTGTAAAACAAAAAGAATTTTTGGTATAGCTTGCCTAGAAAAAAGTTCGTATTTCAATCGGAAATTTCGACTTTTCGCTTATTCTATTTTAAAAAATATAGAAATTTCGTCGGGTCAAGGAGTTGTCCAAATCGAACCAAACTCGGTATGGAGTATCCCATGGGTACCTAGAGTTTAAAACAAAAAGAATTTTTGGTATAGCTTGCCTAGAAAAAAAGTTCGTATTTCAATCGGAAATTTCGACTTTTTCGCTTATTATTCGCTTATTCTATTTTCAAAAATATAGAAATTTCGTCGGGTCAAGGAGTTGTCCAAATTGAACCAAACTTGGTATGGAGTATCCCATGGGTACCTAGAGTGTAAAACAAAAAGAATTTTTGGTATAGCTTGCCTAGAAAAAAAGTTCGTATTTCAATCGGAAATATCGACTTTTTCGCTTATTCTATTTTGAAAGATATAGAAATTTCGTCGGGTCAAGGAGTTGTCCAAATTGAACCAAACTTGGTATGCAGTATCCCATGAGTATCTAGAGTGTAAAACGAAAAGAATTTTTGGTATAGCTTGCCTAGAAAAAAAGTTCGTATTTCAATCGGAAATTTCGACTTTTTCGCTTATTATTCGCTTATTCTATTTTCAAAAATATAGAAATTTCGTCGGGTCAAGGAGTTGTCCAAATTGAACCAAACTTGGTATGGAGTATCCCATGGGTACGTAGAGTTTAAAACAAAAAGAATTTTTGGTATAGCTTGCCTAGAAAAAAAGTTCGTATTTCAATCGGAAATTTCGACTTTTTCGCTTATTCTATTTTCAAAAATATAGAAATTTCGTCGGGTCAAGGAGTTGTCCAAATTAAACCAAACTTGGTATGCAGTATCCCATGGGTACCTAGAGTGTAAAACAAAAAGAATTTTTGGTATAGCTTGCCTAGAAAAAAAGTTCGTTTTTCAATCGGAAATTTCGACTTTTTCGCTTATTATTCGCTTATTCTATTTTGAAAAATATAGAAATTTCGTCGGGTCAAGGAGTTGTCCAAATTGAACCAAACTTGGTATGGAGTATCCCATGGGTACCTAGAGTTTAAAACAAAAAGAATTTTTGGTATAGCTTGCCTAGAAAAAAGTTCGTATTTCAATCGGAAATTTCGACTTTTTCGCTTATTATTCGCTTATTCTATTTTCAAAAATATAGAAATTTCGTCGGGTCAAGGAGTTGTCCAAATTGAACCAAACTTGGTATGGAGTATCCCATGGGTACCTAGAGTGTAAAACAAAAAGAATTTTTGGTATAGCTTGCCTAGAAAAAAAGTTCGTATTTCAATCGGAAATATCGACTTTTTCGCTTTTTCTATTTTGAAAAATATAGAAATTTCGTCGGGTCAAGGAGTTGTCCAAATTGAACCAAACTTGGTATGGAGTATCCCATGGGTACCTAGAGTGTAAAACAAAAAGAATTTTTGCTATAGCTTGTCTAGGAAAAAAGTTAGCTTTTCATACGGAAATTTGCGATTTTTTCGAATAAATAATTTCAAAAATAGGTCTTTTTCATCGGGTCAAGGAGTTGTCCAAATCGAACCAAACTCGGTATGGAGTATCCCATGGGCACCTAGAGTGTAAAACAAAAAGAATTTTTGGTATAGTTTGCCTAGGAAAAAAGTTCGTATTTCAATCGGAAATGTCGACTTTTTCGCTTATTATTCGCTTATTCTATTTTGAAAAATATAGAAATTTCGTCGGGTCAAAGAGTTGTCCAAATCAAACCAAACTTGGTATGGAGTATCCCATGGGTACCTAGATTGTAAAATAAAAAGAATTTTTGCTATAGCTTGTCTAGGAAAAAAGTTAGCTTTTCATACGGAAATTTGCGATTTTTTCGAATAAATAATTTCAAAAATAGGTCTTTTTCATCGGGTCAAGGAGTTGTCCAAATCAAACCAAACTCGGTATGGAGTATCCCATGGGCACCTAGAGTGTAAAACAAAAAGAATTTTTGGTATAGTTTGCCTAGGAAAAAAGTTAGTTTTTCATACGGAAATTTGCTATTATTTCAAATAAGTAATTTCAAAAATAGGTCTTTTTCATCGGGTCAAGGAGTTGTCCAAATCAAACCAAACTTGGTATCGAGTATCCCATGGGTAACTAGATTGTAAAACAAAAAGAATTTTTGGTATAGCTTGCCTAGGAAAAAAGTTAGTTTTTCGTACGGAAATTTGCTAACATTTCAAATAAGTAATTTTAAAAATAGGTCTTTTTGATTAGGTCACAGAGTTGTTGAAATAAAACCAAACTTGGTATAGAGTATCCCATGTGTATCTAGAGTGTAAAGCAAAAAGAATTTTCGGTATAGCTTGCCTAGGAAAAAAGTTAGTTTTTCATACGGAAATTTGCTATTATTTCGAATAACTTGAAATTATTGAATTTTAAAAATAGGTCTTTTTCATCGGGTCAAGGAGTTGTCCAAATCAAACCAAACTTGGTATCGAGTATCCCATGGGTAATTAGATTGTAAAACAAAAAGAATTTTTGGTATAGCTTGCCTAGGAAAAAAGTTAGTTTTTCGTACGGAAATTTGCTATCATTTCAAATAAGTAATTTTAAAAATAGGTCTTTTTGATTAGGTCATAGAGTTGTTGAAATAAAACCAAACTTGGCATAGAGCATCCCATGTGTATCTAGAGTGTAAAGCAAAAAGAATTTTCGGTATAGCTTGCCTAGGAAAAAAGTTAGTTTTTCATACGGAAATTTGCGAATTTCGTTTTTAGCGAATTTTAACTATAGTTGTTTTTGATTGGGTTAAGATGTTGTCCAAAGTGAACTAAACTGGGTATGGAGTATCCCATGGATGCCTAGAGTCTAAAACAGAAAGAATTTTTGGTATAGCTTGCCTAGAAAAAAAGTTCGTATTTCAATCGGAAATATCGACTTTTTAGCTTATTATTCGCTTATTTTATTTTCAAAAATATAGAAGTTTCGTCGGGTCAAGGAGTTGTCCAAATTAAACCAAATTTGGTATGGAGTATTCCATGGGTAGTTAGAGAGTAGGAGAAAACGAATTTTTGCTATAGCTTGCCTAGGAAAAAAGTTGGTATTTCATACGGAAATTTGCAATTATTTCAAATAAGTAATTTTCAAATTAGGTCTTTTTTATCGGAACAAGAAGTTATTCAAATCGAACCAAACTCAGTATGGAGTATCCCATGTGTACCTAGAGTGGAAAACAAAAAGTACCTTTGGTATAGTTTGCCTAGAAAAAAGTTAGGATTTCATACGGAAATTTGCGATTATTTCGAATAGATTAAGATTATTGAATTTTAAAATTAGGTCTTTTTTATCGGGTGTTGGAGTTGTTCAAATCGAACTAAACTCCGTTTGGAGTATCCCATTTGTATCTAGAGTGTAAAAGAAAGGATTTTTGGTATAGCTTGCTTGGGAAAAAAATTGGTATTTCATACGAAAATTTGCAATTATTTCAAATAAGTAATTTTCAAAATAGGTCTTTTTTATCGGGTCAAGAAGTTATCCAAATTGAACCAAACTTGGTATGGAGTATCCCCTGTGTAGTTAGATTGTAGAAAAAAAGTGTTTTTGATATATTTTGCCTAGCACAACTTTTGCGCATAGCTTGTTCAGAAAAAAACTTTACCTGTTTCCTCAATCGTTTACTTATTTCTAGAAGCAATGCCACTCAACAGATTGTTTGCCTATTTATTTCGAAATGAAGCTGGAGATGTTCAATTTCTCTATCTTGTGGATGATCGGTGGCCTGTAAAGTACACCTTAACGCAGAAAATGGAAATGGAACCCTTCACGGAAGTCAATTTGAATCTCGAACAAGGACGATCAAAATACTATTTGACTCACAAAGGTCCCGAGTGTGAGATTTCAGCAAAGTACCAAAAAGAGATTGATCAGAGGCGACAAACTGAAAAGTCTTTGCAGCGATTGAAATCAATTGATAGAGACGTTGTTGCTGTTCCCAGCTCTGGGGTGAATGAAAAAGCCATGAGCAGCGGAAGACCAGATAGCAGAAAAGATTGGTCACAAAAACATGCCAACCAAACCAGTTTTAAATCTGAACGAACTGCTAGTAAACATTTGAAGCGCAAACATTCAATAGATTCAAATCTTCTTCAGATGATAAAGGAAACGAAAAGCAATGAAAGTTTGGAGAAAGCCGTAAGTTCATGTAATAAACTAATTGAAATTTAATGTGTCCAGCCAAACTGGGTTTTAGTGTTGCGAACATCACAAAGGAGTCTGCAAAATGATCATGGCCGATGAAGAGAAGTTTGCTAGCTTGATAGAAATTCATGCCAAATCTATGAGTGACTACAACAAAAAGCTTGAAGAAGAACTCCAATCGTTCCGACAGCTGGTTTGTGCACCCAAATTCTTTTTTCATTTTCCTAATGTAAAACCTTAATTTTTTAAAGTAATTTTGCAGTGTCGCGAGGCTAATTCGGGCGGAGATGTGCAAACTCAACAGATCATAAACACGGCAAGTGATCAAAACAAGGAAACTGAAGCAGTTAGGTTTTACAAAGGTGTTGATTTGTTTGACCTCGGTTTTGTCAAAGACCCCGAAGACGCTGGGAAGAAGTTAAGAAAGAAGCTTTGGTCATCAGAGGGACTGGTAAATACAATGATTTCTCCCACAAAAGCCAATGAAGAGCAGCGCGAAGCGGCAACACCACAAAAAGTTGCTCAATTCAAGGGTTTGTGTATAGTTTACCAATTATCCTTTCTCAAAAAGAGTTTTGTGATTAAGTTTTCTGCTTTCAGCTCAAATTAAAAGAATCTTTGGACCTGTCAAATTCCCGGAAGCATACAAAAGAGCTAAGAAATCTGCAAACCAGGCAGGAAGAAACCGAAAGAACTTTATGTTAAGAAAAAAGAAAATAGAAGAGCAAAAAAACCAATCAAAAGAAGGTAATGATGGTGTTGATGACGGATGTTGAAAATGACCATTGCTTTTAGCCTAAAGTGCTAGCTAGTTTTAGTTACTGAAAATTTGAGCAGTTCTTCTTTAGTTTGTTTTGATTGATTCACAGAATGAGCCTCGTGATACGCTTGCTTTGATTTTACCTTGATTTGAATGATATTTTCTATAATTCACTTCAATTAACGGTCCATTGTTTTTTATCAAGTTCTGTCTATCGTGAGTGTGCTAGATTTTATTGTGCGGAAATTATCGTGAGTATGGTTTTTAGATTCAATGGGTAAATCGGCGAACAGAAGTAAACATGGATACTTGCAAGTGAGCAAAGAAAAAATCAAACAACCGACTAAACAACTAAGACTTACCCAAATGAGCCAGCAAACTGATGCGTTATTTGAATCTGATGATTCGTTTGAAGAGGTCGCAGCAGCATCGTTACCTGTAGCTGCAACAACATGTCCGGTATCAGGTCCTGCTTCGAATACTCGACCGAATCCCACCAAAAGGCGAAATGAGTCAGACTCCGAAGTTGAAATCAACAATTCAATCAAGCAGTCTCTTCTGAAAAATGAGCAAAGATGGATTTTTGTTGATTCTCACAAAATCATTGTGATTACACCTACTAGCGACTACTGGCCAGAGGGAGTAGATTTCATTCAGCGATCAACACTGGAGGAAAACAAAAGAATCGATCTCATAGAAGGGACAGAACCAGTGTCCTGTCGACTGCTATTCAAGGGGCAAAAAAAGTATGTCAATAGTGTCTATGCAAAATACCAAGAGCAACTGAGCCAAACGGAAAAAAGCCAGAGAGTTTGAATGCAACGTATATAAAGACTGACCGAAAACGAAAAGTCTGTGATGACATAAACTTTCTTTCCCGTAGTTCGAAGACCTCTTTCACGACTCTGAAAAATTTTGGAGGGTCACCAATTGAAGTGACTACGGTGTCAACAATGCAACCATCAGTGACACAACAGCAAGTCAACAATCAGGGGCCCCAGGCGGTCTCAACAGAGCAACCCGAGAACCTGGACAACTCACCAATAACACAAAAGGTTAATTTCCAGCTTAGACTTTTGTCTTTATTTGTCAGCTTATTTTTGTCTTTAGTTTCGAACTCAATACGTGATGTGTTTGTAGAACCAAGAACTAGAGCCTGCTCAATTGCCTCCTTGTCCGCCCTTAACGCCAGCCTTTTCCAATGGGGATTCTGATTCGAGCTCTGGGTGCAATGCTTTCAATGATTTTGTGAAAACGCATGAAAAGCGAATGGAAGCGCTTTTGTCAGCTTTTGAAACGAAGTGCGAAAAGCAAAACAGGCGGAAGTGGAATTTACTGCAATCCCTAAAAGAACAGGTGATCTAATTAATTTTTCGAGTTAAGTTGCCTTCGTAATTTTGTTTAGAGTTTGGTTTTTTTTTCAGAGGCAAGAGATAAAGGAAGAATTGGCTTTCGCCAGATTTTCTTTTCAAAGTGTTGACGAGCACCCAGAATGGAACTCTCCAAAAACACCAGTTTTCCACGATGGTTTCAATTTGATGGAGTTAACTGCTGGTAGTGATGTTGCCAACTTTGGTCGTCGTCTTGGTTTAAAACTGTTCTCATCAGAGGAAAGAGATCGCATTGTTTCGCCTCAGAGAGTTTCAGAGAGTGTTCGAGCTCCTGTTTCCAAAGAGTTGGCGGAGAAATTTAAAAGTGAGCACGTTTTTTAGGCGCAAATAAATTCATTTTCTAGCTTAATTTTATATGCATGAAATAGCAGAATTTTAGTCAATGATAACAGCATCCAATATCATTTTTTCAGTTGTTGTAAAACAGAAGTACCCTACAACTCCGGTCTTGGCCTATAAAGCTGCAAAGAAGGCATATAATCAGCACGTTCGAGATCAAGAAACTGCAATTGACGCTGAAAATGAAAATGGAATGCCATTGCTGCCAGCTGCGTCAAGTTCGACTGCTCAATAGAATTTAAGAAGACAGCCATCTTAGTAGTGTTTATGAAAAGAGCTACATATAGTTTGTTGATTCTAAATTGAATAGTTACATTCGGTGAGATAAAGTGCTGAACGATTTTGCTGTTTTCGCTCTTTTAATTTTTTAATCCTCTGAGTGCAGGTTTTTCTTGTTATGTTAGAATTGTTTAGATGGTTTTACTTATATAAAAATTTTAAATTTTTAGATTTTGAGAGCTATAATTGCAGTTTAGTTCAAGTTTTTCTGAGAGAATTGAAATTGCTCTGACCTTTTTTATCAATAGCTTAGAGTATACAGCAATTTTTTAAAAGCAATGGCAAGATTTAACAGAAATGGAGTTAAAATTTGAAGTCAAAAGCTATGTTATGTAAAAACAATTATTTCTGAATGGGTTATCTCCTATGTTATTCTCAAATTCCTTTCAGTTGAAAAATGCCAAATTGTGAAGATTTAATTACCATTGATGCGTTTGTTAGCTCAAATTTGTTGCGGGTTTTTGAAAGCCAACGCCAACCAATGAAGATGCTTGAAATAAGTGATTTCTCATCGTTTTTAAGTCGAATACATTCTGAACCAGCCTTAAAGAGAACTTAGAGGGATTATCAAAAGTCTACCGTGAAGCAGACTCTAGTGGATACAAAATAGAGCCGGACAGATTTGGCGGCTTTGGTCTCTACAATCGAACTGGTAAAATTTTGAAGCCTAAACTGGAACCACTGGGAGATGTTGTCGGAATATTAGAAGATATTCCCCCAGAACTTAAACTTCGACTGAAGCCTCTCTCAATTATGAAAAGCAGCTCGTCTGACAAAGATGTTGTTCTACTGGGTGTAGTAAGATTTGTGAACCATTCATGTTTGGCGAACACGCGATTTTTCCAAGGATATAGCTGCCAGTACTTAAAAAATCGAAATTTAAGGTTACAGGTTACCCGTACAATCTACCCTGATGAAGAAATAACCGCTGATTATGGTGATTCGTTCTTCAGCAGTGTTGGAGAATGCAAGTGTGATGTTTGCAGTATAGAGTCTGAGCTACCGATGTACCCTGAGCAAATAGAAAATACGGCAGAAAGATCCGTCGAATGCTTTCTCGACACTGACAACCTTCAACAGGAATCAGAACAAATCGTTGGCTCTGATATTAAAAGTGTTTTAGTCAGCACAGAGGAGAAATTACTTCCTGCACTAACAACTGCCGATGAAACGAATGATCAAACCAGTGAATTGAACGAAGGCTTTGATGAGAAATTTTCGGACGCCCATCTTTTTGGCACCTTTGGCAATGAGCGAAAAGCTTGTAAGCGGAAAAAGTTTCCGAAACACAGAACCCCTTCTAAAGTGAAAAAAAGGACCACATTTGGATGTGACATCATTGACAGCTACATTTCTCACGCACACCGCAGTCTCGAGGGGGATGATATGCATAGGAGTTCTACACCTAGTAGTGAAAGCGAAACTTCAGGTTTGCTTTCTGATGATGACGGCAATTTCGTTTCTAATGTTGAAAATTTTGGCAATGTCAGCGATGATAGCGAAGAAAGTCGAAACAGCTCAGACAGCATTTTGTCTGCTCAGGAGACAGAAGAGGCAGCGAGCCAGACTTCCTTGTTGAAGTTTTCGAGAGAATCAGTTTGTGAATGTTCTGATGTAACTGTTCATAACTCTTTCCTTTCACTTCTGAGCATTGTTACAAACTAAGGCTGTCCCGATGAAGTTCTATACGACCTGATAAAACGTGAAAATATAATTAACCCCAATAAGCTTTTTCCTACGCCCTATGCCGCTAAAAAACTGATTCCTGATCTAACAAAGAGTTATGTTCAAAGTCACGAGGCATTCAACAATGGTGAACTAATTTGCATCCGATTTTTTAACCAACTACGTTGCATTATAAACCGGAACATTCAAAACATCTTTCAATACATTAACAAACGAGACCCGACAAAAGACATCAAAGTGAAGCGATTGGTGAAAGGCAACAATCTCAGAGTGCGATTGATCTTGAATACTGACGGTGCTATTGTTCGAAACTCTGCGAGCGAATCTGCATATCCAGTCTGGGTTGCTCTCGCAGATTTACCTCCTGTTTTGCGGTCAAAATTTGAGAATATTGTTTTATGTAGTTTATGGTATGGAACGGGCGATGCGCCCTGGACTTCCATTTTTCAACATTACAAAAATGAACTTAATAAAACTTTTGAATTGTCTCACGAATCTGTTCCATACTTTGTACAATTGGAAACAATTCTATTTATTGCCGATCTCGTCTGCAAAAGTAATGTGCTACAAATGAAGCGTTTCAACGGGTATTACGGCTGCACTTTATGCGAAATGAGAGGCAAACACCAATTTCGGTCGCATTCTTATCCCCACAATGAGGAAATAGAAATGAGAAATCCCAATCGTCACTACAGGCAGGCTGTCTACTTTGAAAGAGGAGATGTTGAAGAAAGGAGAAAGAAAAAGGAAAAAGATCCGGAAATTAAAACCAAGGGCGTTCAGGGGTATCCTGAAATTTTCAAAGTTCTTTCAGATCTTCCCTTATCTGCGCCTGTTGACACAATGCACCAGCTGCTGAAAGGAGTAGCCAAAGATTTGCTCGAATTTTTGTTTGAAGTAAGTGGATATCCTGTTGAGATAGAGAATGCCACCAAAGCATTAAAACTACCCTCAGAATTTAAGCGCAGTGTTCGATCACTTCACGAACTCAAACACTTCAAGGCGAATGAGCTCAAAACTTACCTTCTCTATCTTGCACCAATTGTATTTCGGCCAGTCCTAAATGACACGTCAACTTTTCGTGACTTGTGTTATTTAGTCTTTGCTGTGCGCTCTCTGTACGACTCGAACAGAAATTCAAGCTTCTGTGGAATGCTGATCGAAGCCTTTTGTAAAAACATTCATTTCAAGTTTCCAGGTAGATGTTTTGAGTCTATTAACTTTCATCTGTTAAGACATTTGGCTTGGCAACCGCTTTGGACAACGTCAGCATTTCTGTTTGAATCAGCAAACCATTTCCTCATCAAACCGGTTACTGGAACCGTCAATACTTGTAAATTATTAGTGGAGAGATACATCAGGAACAGAGAGATTTCTGCATCAGAGTTAGCAGTTGATCCTTTGAATAGCTTCATCCGCAATCTTGTCGGAACTGAGAAGCGTATCAAAGACGATCATGGCTTGTTGAGAACAAATTTTACTCAAGAGCTATCAGAACAATTTCCTTCAGCAAGAATTTTTTGCCGTTACCGTAACGCTTTTTTGCTGGACTCAAAATGCTATGCCAGGGGTTCTGCAAATAGTTTTTGTTGAAATTGAAACAACACCGAAAACTGTCGGACAAATTTTGGCTTTTTATGATAATGGATCAGTCCAATTGCTTGGTTAAAGTTTACGAAGTTGTAGAAGTCATAAGTATTGACCTTGAGGGAACCAGTTTTTCGTCGTATGCTGACAGTTTTGAACCATTGGGATACGCTGTTGAAGAGACAGAAAACACAATTCATTGTGCTGTTGAAAAGATTTCCGGTAAATTTATACATTTTCTCTTTGATCAGTTGTATCTAATCAAAATTCTGAAACATTTCGAGCATGACTGAACTTTGTCAAAGTTGTTTGCAAACTACCTTGAGTGCTATTTTTGTTGAGTGATAAGTTTTTGCTATCAGTGAATTAATTTTTTGTTTTCGATTGGCTTACTTAGGTTTTCACAAATAAATTTTGAGATGTCCAAACTGGACTTGGTGT
>NC_134469.1:57092372-57149872 GCF_964194025.1 Convolutriloba macropyga
ACTTTGCCTGGTACTGACAATAGAGAGATCCCTCGGTGGTTCGAACACTCTGACCTCTTTCCTTTACTCTTGTATAATGGGACAATTTCTGCTACCTTCCAGTCATCGGGCAGAACTTCCGTCGACCAACATTTATCTATGATGTCCCAGAGCCACTCGACAATACCCTTGTGTGCTTTCAACATCTCACAGGAAATGTTATCGGGTCCACTTGCCTTGCCATTCTTCAACCTGCGGACAGCTTCAAGCACTTCTTCAAATCGAATTGGGCTCAGGTCAATCGGCAAGCTTTCAGCTGCTTCTTCGGGATCCAATCTCGTACTGCAACTGAATGTTGAGGGATTCAGGAGTTGACTAAAATGTTCCGTCCAGCGTTCAAGTCGTTCCTCTTTCGTCCGTAAGTTGACGCCAGTGCTTGAAACTAATTTGGTCAACTGGGGCCTCCAGTTTCGGCAAATCTGCTGTGATGCCCCAAAAACCTCCTTTATGTTGCCTCTGTCCGCGAAGCTCTGCACTTCTTGGCCTTTGCGTTCAAGCCATGCCCGTTTGTCTGCACGTAGAGCTTTTCTGACTTCCTTACAGCAGTTTGTGAACTCTAACAGCGCCTCCGCGCTGCTGTGTTTCTTTAACTGTAGATCGGCTCGTTTCCGGATAAGTTCCAGAGAATCTGGAGAAATCCAAGGTTTGTTCACTCGCTTGTCCGGAAGGAGGCATTTCACTGCTGCTTGGTTCAGGGCTTTTCGATAATTGTCCCAAGACTGCTCTGTATTCTCGAAATCGCCGCTCTTATCAAGATGTAACTTGACCTCCTGCGTGAATAAGTCACGCGTTGTTTCATCTTGCAGCTTTGCAGAACTGATTCTGGGCGTGAAGCATGACTTTTTAGACAAAAATTTCATAGATACTTCCGCAATGACCAGTTCGTGATCGGTAATTGTGGTTTTCCCTCTTCTGGACCTCACATTCGTCAGACATCCTCTGTATCTCTCTGCAAACAGAATGTGATCCAGCATCTTTTTTCGACAACTCGGATCGGGAGGGTTGAAGGTGTACCGATGCACTTGTCGATGCTGGAACCATGTACCACCTACGAGCAATTTGTGTGAAGTGCAAAATGATAACAACTTTTCAGAGTTTTCATTTTCTTCACCCATTCCAAACGGGCCTCTGCAGCTCATGGTGTCATTCAACTGGTGTCCAGGCTCTGCATTGAGGTCACCGATGACACAAATACGCTCCCTATGTTTGAAACTGGAAACTAGGTCTGAAAGTTGACTCCAAAACAAATCCTTCTCTTGGAGACTAGCTTCATTCGTAGGTGCGTAGCAGACAACAACAGCTAGATTGGCTCTCCTCTGAGCCGCGAACTTGACGTAGCAAATACGTTCACTTAGAGCCACTTGTTCTACGATGCTGTTTATCAGTGACTTCTTTACAGCAACGCCCACTCCTCCTTGTCTCGACTTTACACCAGACAACCACGAGTCAGACAGGTAGAGCTTGTGGTCTCCGAGATCAATTTCTTGCTCCTGCAATCTCGTCTCCTGCACTCCCAGAATACCCAACTTGTATCGCGCCAGATCCATTTTCAAAGCCTCTAGAGATCCGGCTTGGGTCAGTGTTCTGACGTTTAAAGTTGCAATTCTGAGTTGGTTCCTCGGGAGATTCTTAGCACCCCTTACCTGGGACTCGGGGCCATGGTTGATTGTACTCATTGCTTTGGTGTTTGAAGGCTGCGATACGACTAGTTGCGCCACAAACTAGAAGACCAGTGCCTCGTTAGCTCGACCATGTGAGCGTACAGCCGCAGCACATGACCTACCCCCAGGGGACACCACGTGGAGGTGAGGTTGGATTTTGTCCCCCACTACTACTACTACTACTACTACTACTACTACTACTACTACTACTACTACTACTACTACTACTACTACTACTACTACTACTACTACTACTACTACTACTACTACTACTACTACTACTACTACTACTACTACTACTACTACTACTACTACTACTACTACTACTACTACTACTACTACTACTACTACTACTACTACTACTACTACTACTACTACTACTACTGTTTCAACACTTTAATTCCAAATATGAAATAAAGGCACGGTTGGCAACAAATACAAACAAAACAAGAAGAGTTATTTGTTTGGTTATTCTGTGAAGTGCTGTACGACGAAATTGTTGAAGGCATTCTATGACCCGGTTGCTGCTTTCTCCTGCAATCTGGTGAACGATACTTTGTTTCGTACACAGTCTCCTTCGATTTGACTCATCCACGTTTTCCGTTGCCCCCCAGGAGCGCGTCTAGCATGGACGTAATGATCGGGTGGGTCCCAATCGAAAGCACTGCGGGCTAATCTTCCTGGTTCCATTCTCTGGATGTGTCCGTACCATTTTATCCGTTTGAGCATGATCATCGTTGATAGTTGGGGCATTCGTGATCTTGACATAATTTCTTCGTTCGTTGCTTTCTCTAGATATGACACACGTAGAATTCTCCGAAGACAACCGCAGTGGAAACTCTCAAGTTTTCTCTCCATTAATTTCGAAAGAGTTCAAGTCTCTGAGCTGCACAGCACGGCTGATAAAACGAGTGCTTTGTACAAACTGCACTTGAGGTGCACGCTGAGCTGCTTGCTCTTCCAGAGATTTTGGAAGTTAGCAAACCGTTGTCTACCTTCTGCAAGTTTGCAATTGACTTCCTGCAGGTCTCCATGCTTGAGGCTGACATATGATCCGAGATACTTGAACGCTTCTATGTTTTCAAACTCGTTTCCGAGAACATCTTGTACTTTGCAGGAAAACAAGCGTGTGGCAACTGCTTTAGGTTTGCCACAGTATCTCGATTGGTGAACTTTTCGGCCATTGACTGTTTTGAACTTTCCTTCACACTTGTCACAGGTAAGGCTCGCCTCTAGTTGCTCGAACTTTGACTTGTCGACGACATTATTTGACAAACCGGCTTTGCAGAATCTTGTTTGGTGCACTTTGTGTCTGGTAACTGTACTGAATTGCCGCTGACAATTCTGACATCTTAAAGACTCTTGGACAGCCACCACTGACCGACTCTCATTTTCTAGCGACTCTGAATCTGCTACCGCAGATTGCTGTTGTGAAGCTACCAACGCTGGCTTAGCCACCGCTAAGTTTTTCAATCTTAGCTTCCGGCCATCTTGTGTTTCGAACCAGCCAGCTTTCTTTTTCGTTCCCAGCAGCACCTCCGTGCTGATGGTTAGTCGTGACTGGCTAGATGTCTCTGCCAGGAGTCCTAGTTTGCCTTTATGTGTTCCAGTGAGTATCTCCACGTTCTGTTGGATACTAGGCACTGCAACAACATTTGGGCTGTCGCATTTTACGCCCATATTCTTTGTTTTGGCCACATTAATCTTCAGACCAGCGGCTTCCGCAAGGGCCTCGATTCGATGTAGGTTTTCTTGCACCTCACTGTCTGAGACCCCCACGAGAGCAACATCATCAGCAAAATCTAAGTCAGCCACCAATCTCCCAATGTCTAATCCTCCATGCACCTAGTTAGCCAAAATGTAGTTGATGACAAGGCCGAATAGGATTGGGGACCACACATCACCCTGCCTAACGCCCGTTCTGACATCAAATAAGCGTCCTTTCTCACCTTCGGCTTTGACTCGACATTTGAATCCATCATAGCTGCTTCTTTTGATGTTTATCACTTTTTGCGGAAGACCATAGTGTTTCATTATTTGGTACATCTGCTCACGATCAACAGAATCGAATGCCGCTCGAAAGTCTATGAAACAAAAGCTAATATCCAATGGAAACGCCATTGATTTCTCTATTATTTGACGCAGGGCAAAGAGTTGATCGGCGCATCCTCTGCTTTTTCTGAAGCCGCACTGCTCTTCCCTTAAGACGCGATCCACTGAATCTTTGCATCGATTGAGAATAACGGAAGCGAACACTTTGCCTGGTACTGACAATAGAGAGATCCCTCGGTGGTTCGAACACTCTGACCTCTTTCCTTTACTCTTGTATAATGGGACAATTTCTGCTACCTTCCAGTCATCGGGCAGAACTTCCGTCGACCAACACTTATCTATGATGTCCCAGAGCCACTCGACAATACCCTTGTGTGCTTTCAACATCTCACAGGAAATGTTATCGGGTCCACTTGCCTTGCCATTCTTCAACCTGCGGACAGCTTCAAGCACTTCTTCAAATCGAATTGGGCTCAGGTCAATCGACAAGCTTTCAGTTATTTCTTCGGGATCCAATCTCGTACTGCAACTGGATGTTGAGGGATTCAGGAGTTGACTAAAATGTTCCGTCCAGCGTTCAAGTCGTTCCTCTTTCGTCCGAAAGTTGACGCCAGTGCTTGAAACTAATTTGGTCAACTGGGGACTCCAGTTTCGGCAAATCTGCTGTGATGCCCAAAAAACCTCCTTTAAGTTGCCTCTGTCCGCAAAGCTCTGCACTTCTTGGCCTTTGCGTTCAAGCCATGCCCGTTTGTCTGCACGTAGAGCTTTTCTGACTTCCTTACAGCAGTTTGTGAACTCTAACAACGCCACCGCGCTGCTGTGTTTCTTCAACTGTAGATCAGCTCGTTTCCGGATAAGTTCTAGAGAATCTGGAGAAATTCAAGGTTTGTTCACTCGCTTGTCCGGAAGGAGGCATTTCACTGCTGCTTGGTTCAGGGCATTTCGAAAATTGTCCCAAGACTGCTCTGTATTCTCGAAATCGCCGCTCTTATCAAGATGTAACTTGATCTCCTGCGTGAATAAGTCACGCGTTGTTTCATCTTGCAGCTTTGCAGAACTGATTCTGGGCGTGAAACATGGCTTTTTAGACAAAAGTTTCATAGATACTTTCGCAATGACCAGTTCATGATCGGTAATTGTGGTTTTCCCTCTTCTGGTCCTCACATTCGTCAGACATCCTCTGTATCTCTCTGCAAACAGAATGTGATCCAGCATCTTTTTTCGACAACTCGGATCGGGAGGGTTGTAGGTGTACCGATGCACTTGTCGATGCTGGAACCATGTACCACCTACGAGCAATTTGTGTGAAGTGCAAAATGATAACAACTTTTCCGAGTTTTCATCTCTTCACCCATTCCAAACGGGCCTCTGCAGCTCATGGTGTCATTCAACTGGTGTCCAGGCTCTGCATTGAGGTCACCGATGACACAAATACGCTCCCTATGTTTGAAGCTGGAAACTAGGTCTCAAAGTTGACTCCAAAACAAATCCTTCTCTTGGAGACTAGTTTCATTCGTAGGTGCGTAGCAGACAACAACAGCTAGATTGGCTCTCTTCCGAGCCGCGAACTTGACGTAGCAAATACGTTCACTTAGAGCCACTTGTTCTACGATGCTGTTTGTCAATGACTTCTTTACAGCAACGCCCACTCCTCCTTGTCTCGACTTTACACCAGACAACCACGAGTCAAACAGGTAGCGCTTGTGGTCTCCGAGATCAATTTCTTGCTCCTGCAATCTCGTCTCCTGCACTCCCAGAATATCAAACTTGTATTGCTCCAGATCCATTTTCAAAGCCTCTAAAGATCCGGCTTGGGTCAGTGTTCTGACGTTTAAAGTTGCAATTCTGAGTTGGTTCCTCGGGAGATTCTTAGCACCCCTTACCCGGGACTCGGGGCCATGGTTGAATGTACTCATTGCTTTGGTGTTTGAAGGCTGAGATACGACTAGTTGCGCCACAAACTAGAAGACCAGTGCCTCGTTAGCTCGACCATGCGAGCGGAGAGCCGCAGCACATGACCTACCCCCAGGGGACACCACGTGGAGGTGAGGTTGGATTTTGTCCCCCTACTACTACTACTACTACTACTACTACTACTACTACTACTACTACTACTACTACTACTACTACTACTATTACTACTACTACTACTACTACTACTACTACTACTACTACTACTACTACTACTACTACTACTACTACTACTACTACTACTACTCCTACTACTACTACGACTACTACTACTACTCCTACTACTACTACTACTACTACTACTACTACTACTACTACTACTACTACTACTACTACTACTACTACTACTACTACTACTACTACTACTACTACTACTACTACTACTACTACTACTACTACTACTACTACTACTACTACTACTACTACTACTACTACTACTACTACTACTACTACTACTACTACTACTACTACTACTACTACTACTACTACTACTACTACTACTACTACTACTACTACTACTACTACTACTACTACTACTACTACTACTACTACTACTACTACTACTACTACTACTACTACTACTACTACTACTACTACTACTACTACTACTACTACTACTACTACTACTACTACTACTACTACTACTACTATTGTTTCAACACTTTAATTCCAAATATGAATTAAAGGCACGGTTGGCAACAAATACAAACAAAACAAGAATAGTTATTTGTTTGGTTATTCTGTGAAGTGCTGTACGACGAAATTGTTGAAGGCATTCTATGACCCGGTTGCTGCTTTCTCCTGCAATCTGGTGAACGATACTTTGTTTCGTACACAGTCTCCTTCGATTTGACTCATCCACGTTTTCCGTTGCCCCCCAGGAGCGCGTCTAGCATGGACGTAATGATCGGGTGGGTCCCAATCGAAAGCACTGCGGGCTAATCTTCCTGGTTCCATTCTCTGGATGTGTCCGTACCATTTTATCCGTTTGAGCATGATCATCGTTGATAGTTGGGGCATTCGTGATCTTGACATAATTTCTTCGTTCGTTGCTTTCTTTAGATATGACACACGTAGAATTCTCCGAAGACAACCACAGTGGAAACTCTCAAGTTTTCTCTCCATTAATTTCGAAAGAGTTCAAGTCTCTGAGCTGTACAGCACGGCTGATAAAACGAGTGCTTTGTACAAATTGCACTTGAGGTGCACGCTGAGCTGCTTGCTCTTCCAGAGATTTTGGAAGTTAGCAAACCGTTGTCTACCTTCTGCAAGTTTGCAATTGACTTCCTGCAGGTCTCCATGCTTGAGGCTGACATATGATCCGAGATACTTGAACGCTTCTATGTTTTCAAACTCGTTTCCGAGAACATCTTGTACTTTGCAGGAAAACACGCGTGTGGCAACTGCTTTAGGTTTGCCACAGTATCTCGATTGGTGAACTTTTCGGCCATTGACTGTTTTGAACTTTCTTTCACACTTGTCAAAGGTAAGGCTTGCCTCTAGTTGCTCGAACTTTGACTTGTCGACGACATTCGTTGACAAACCGGCTTTGCAGAATCTTGTTTGGTGCACTTTGCGTCCGGTAACTGTACTGAATTGCCGCTGACAATTCTGACAACATCTTAAAGACTCTTGGTCAGCCACCACTGACCGACTCTCATTTTCTAGCGACTCTGAATCTGCTACCGCAGATTGCTGTTGTGAAGCTACCAACGCTGGCTTAGCCACCGCTAAGCTTTTCAATCTTAGCTTCCGGCCATCTTGTGTTTCGAACCAGCCCGCTTTCTTTTTCGTTCCCAGCAGCACCTCCGTGCTGATGGTTAGTCGTGACTGGCTAGATGTCTCTGCCAGGAGTCCTAGTTTGCCTTTATGTGTTCCAGTGAGTATCTCCACGTTCTGTTGGATACTAGGCACTGCAACAACATTTGGGCTGTCGCATTTTACGCCCATATTCTTTGTTTTGGCCACATTAATCTTCAGACCAGCGGCTTCCGCAAGGGCCTCGATTCGATGTAGGTTTTCTTGCACCTCACTGTCTGAGACCCCCACGAGAGCAACATCATCAGCAAAATCTAAGTCAGCCACCAATCTCCCAATGTCTAATCCTCCATGCACCTAGTTAGCCAAAATGTAGTTGATGACAAGGCCGAATAGGATTGGGGACCACACATCACCCTGCCTAACGCCCGTTCTGACATCAAATAAGCGTCCTTTCTCACCTTCGGCTTTGACTCGACATTTGAATCCATCATAGCTGTTTCTTTTGATGTTTATCACTTTACCATAGTGTTTCATTATCTGGTACATCTGCTCACGATCGACAGAATCGAATGCCGCTCGAAAGTCTATGAAACAAAAGCTAATATCCAATTGAAACGCCATTGATTCTCGAAATCGCCGCTCTTATCAAGATGTAACTTGAACTCCTGCGTGAATAAGTCACGCGTTGTTTCATCTTGCAGCTTTGCAGAACTGATTCTGGGAGTGAAACATGGCTTTTTAGACAAAAGTTTCATAGATACTTCCGCAATGACCAGTTCATGATCGGTAATTGTGGTTTTCCCTCTTCTGGTCCTCACATTCGTCAGACATCCTCTGTATCTCTCTGCAAACAGAATGTGATCCAGCATCTTTTTTCGACAACTCGGATCGGGAGGGTTGTAGGTGTACCGATGCACTTGTCGATGCTGGAACCATGTACCACCTACGAGCAATTTGTCTGAAGTGCAAAATGATAACAGCTTTTCCGAGTTTTCATTTTCTTCACCCATTCCAAACGGGCCTCTGCAGCTCATGGTGTCACTCAACTGGTGTCCAGGCTCTGCATTGAGGTCACCGATGACACAAATACGCTCCCTATGTTTGAAGCTGGAAACTAGGTCTGAAAGTTGACTCCAAAACAAATCCTTCTCTTGAAGACTAGCTTCATTCGTAGGTGCGTAGCAGACAACAACAGCTAGATTGGCTCTCCTTCGAGCCGCGAACTTGACGTAGCAAATACGTTCACTTAGAGCCACTTGTTCTACGATGCTGTTTATCAATGACTTCTTTACAGCAGCTCCGTGTCTCGACTTTACACCAGACAACCACGAGTCAGACAAGTAGAGCTTGTGGTCTCCGAGATCAATTTCTTGCTCCTGCAATCTCGTCTCCTGCACTCCCAGAATATCCAACTTGTTTTGCGCCAGATCCATTTTCAAAGCCTCTAAAGATCCGGCTTGGGTCAGTGTTCTGACGTTTAAAGTTGCAATTCTGAGTTGGTTCCTCGGGAGATTCTTAGCACCCCTTACCCGGGACTCGGGGCCATGGTTGAATGTACTCATTGCTTTGGTGTTTGAAGGCTGAGATACGACTAGTTGCGCCACAAACTAGAAGACCAGTGCCTCGTTAGCTCGACCATGTGAGCGGAGAGCCGCAGCACATGACCTACCCTCAGGGGACACCACGTGGAGGTGAGGTTGGATTTTGTCCCCCACTACTACTACTACTACTACTACTACTACTACTACTACTACTACTACTACTACTACTACTACTACTACTACTACTACTATTACTACTACTACTACCACTACTACTACTACTACTACTACTACTACTACTACTACTACTACTACTACTACTACTACTACTACTACTACTACTACTACTACTACTACTACTACTACTACTACTACTACTACTACTACTACTACTACTACTACTACTACTACTACTACTACTACTACTACTACTACTACTACTACTACTACTACTACTACTACTACTACTACTACTACTACTACTACTACTACTACTACTACTACTACTACTACTACTACTACTACTACTACTACTACTACTACTACTACTACTACTACTACTACTACTACTACTACTACTACTACTACTACTACTACTACTACTACTACTACTACTACTACTACTACTACTACTACTACTACTACTACTACTACTACTACTACTACTACTACTACTACTACTACTACTACTACTACTACTACTACTACTACTACTACTACTACTACTACTACTACTACTACTACTACTACTACTACTACTACTACTACTACTACTACTACTACTACTACTACTACTACTACTACTACTACTACTACTACTACTACTACTACTACTACTACTACTACTACTACTACTACTACTACTACTACTACTACTACTACTACTACTACTACTACTACTACTACTACTACTACTACTACTACTACTACTACTACCACTACTACTACTACTACTACTACTACTACTACTACTACTACTACTACTACTCTTGATCCACGAAGCGGGTTCCTCGATATAAAATTGAGTACTCCAGATGATAGCGATCATGGTTACTATATAGTTTGTGATATTGATTATAATAATAGTTTTAAAGATAGAACAGAGCAACTAGCATTAATGCCCAATAAGAGAAAGATAAATGATAACGAATTGGGATACCGAGAAAGAGAGAAAGGTAAAACAAAAACAGAGAAATTAATCTTATACCAAAACAACAAAACAGAATACATGTTTCATTATAGGATGTTAAAGTTCTATGTTAAGATGGGAGTAAAAGTAACAAAAATACATAGAGTAATTAAATTTAAACAAGATTATATATATAGAGATTATATACTAAAAAATACAAATAAAAGAACAACAGCTAAAACTGAAGCAGAAAAGGATGTAAGAAAATTAATGAACAATTCAATATATGGAAGAATGTGCATGAATCCCCTACACTTCCTTCAAAGTAAGTTCTTACATGATGAAGAAAAGATAATGAAAAGTATAAGTAAACCAACATTTAAGAATATAACTAGATATAAAGATTATAGCCAAATTGAACATTTAAAGAAAAAATAGAATATGACTCTCCAGTATTTGTAGGTGTTACTAAGTAAATTACCCATGTATGATGTATTCTATAATTTTTTTCAACCATATCTCAAAGATCTACAACTCCACTATATGGATACTCATAGTTTTGTATTCAGTTATACCGAAGCTAAAGTTAGTGACGAGCACATGGATCTGTTCAATCTAGGATGCCCAATTAAAACTAATATTAAAGTTCCAGGCAAATTCAAAGAATAATTAGGTAGTAAAGTTATAGAAGAATTTATAGCCCTGTCACCAAAAACATATAGTTTCAAAGACTATCCTAAGAATACTAAAGAGAAAAGAATAAAGACTTGTAACAATGTTAAACACGAGGAGTATTATAATGCACTTATGTATAACAAAGAGAGAAGTGTAAATGAATGTATAATACAAAAAGTTGGTGATAACATAACAACAACAAAAACAAGTAAGATTAGTCTAAACACATTTGATGATAAAAGATCTTTATGATGAGAATCTATATCTATTCAAAAGAGATCTGGTAAATAAAATCTGCGAAGCAGGTTCCCTGATTAAGTATGCATCATTACATGGAGACAAAGACCTATTGGTTAAAAATATTCTAGAACTAACCATTAATGATGATAGAAAATTAATTGAAGCTGCTATTAGATTAGATAATGACCTTATAAAAAACAACTAGGCTAGATAAACTCATAGATTTAAATAAACTACAAAAACTAAACAGAAGAAATAGATAAGGAGATAAATTAGAACAACAAGAATATTAGGGTGAAATAGAAGATTTATTTGATCCTCTAACTAAAACTTTAAATACAAACGCATAAACAATGCAAGCTCTTCAAAACAAAACTTTGGCCGAGCTGGCCGAGCTAGACGGTAACACTAATACTTTAAAGAGTCTAGGACACCATCAACAAAACAGCTTTCTTGATGAAGGGGCCACCCTCTTAACACCCACACCCGATCCACTCCACACACAACATTAAAAGATGATAGAGGGCAAACTTTGCCGTAGACAATGATGTGATTGATATTTTATTACTAATGGGTAAACAAACAAATAAGCAATTCCGATTAATATCAGTTGATCCAAATTCAAACAAATTTAAAATAAAGGATGTAGATGTATCTCCAGTCCCTGATGGTATAAAAATAAAAGGTAAAGTCTATGATTTTTCGAAGGGCTTTGCTTTATTTATTACTAATAAAGATGTAACCGAAAGAGATATAAAAGGTGGTGAAATCAAAATAAATCAATTTCTAATGGATATTGGCCATAAACAAAGAGGAGATACTAAAAGTAATAGATCAAAACTTATAAGAAGAATGTTTTCTAGTATCGGTGAACCCACTTCTCGTGTTATATCAATACCAACTTCCAGTGAAGATGAAATATATCGTCGTGATACCAGTGATTATAAACATGGGATAGTAGAAGAAGAAGAAGAAGAAAATGGTTATGAGACTTATTATGAGACTGATAAACAAATAGAAGCTAGTGGTCTTAGCAAAACCCACCCAATTAACTTAATCTGCAAAGCAGGTTCCCTGATAGAAAGATTGGAATTATTAGAACAAAAGCTGGTCACGATGGATTATATGATGAAATGCTAGATATATCTAAGCAACTATTATCTATGAATATTATTAATCAAGAGCAACTAGATAGTTTTGTTTTTAACTATGGTAAATAAATAATGATGGAAAATCAACAACAACAAATATTAGCTATAGAAGTATTCAGTACTCAAATAACAAGGTTTAGAAGAGAAAGAATAATACCATTATTTAAAGATGAAACATGGTCAGCTGATTTAATTGATAAGTCATCTCAAAGTAAATACAATAAAAATTATAAGTTTATATTAACAGTTAAAGATATATTCACAAAATTTGCATGGGCTATTCCATTAAAGAATAGATCTGGTTTATCTATAACTAATGGTTTTAAAATAGTATTAGGTGAATATCCACAGGGTGGCTCTGAAAGTCCACAAGGTGGCTTTGAAGTTCTTGTAAAACCAGAAATGTTACGGGTAGACAGAGGTAGTGAGTTTTACAATAAAGCATTTAAGTCTTTACTTAAAAAATGTGAAACAAAACTATCTTCTACTTATAGTGATTTAAAGGCTGTGTTTATAGAGAGATTTAATAGAACAATATTATACATAAATAATAAACCAATGTTCATCAATGGTGATGGTATTTGATTAAATATATTAAATGATGCAGTCATAACATATAACAATAACATTCATTCAACAATTAATATGACACCAGTTGATGCTTCTAATAATCCTGATAAAGTTATTTACTATGTTAAATCTACCAAAGCAACATCAAAATTTGAAGTTGGTGTGTATGTTAGAAATGCAGATAAACGTAATATCTTTTCTAAAGGTTACTCTTCTAATTGAAATAGTTAACTATTTAAAGTTAATGAAGTTTTGAACACACAACCACCAACATATAAGACAGAAGATATGAATGGAGAGATAATAGAAGGTAAATATTAGGAACAGGAATTATTAAAATCCGAGTTTGATTTTGAATCTGATAATAAAGTTTTAGAATCATTAGGTATAATTCTGTAATTTTTGTAAGCAAATACAAAGATGACATGAAATAGATTCAATCAAGCTAAACATCAATCAACATCAACATCAACATCAACAAACAACTTCACACTAAGTAAGACTCGTGGGTTATTCCTAGAAGATAATGATGATATTGATATGAAGGATACCTATAAAATTACAAATGTTCATCCTCCAAAAGATGAAAAAGATGTTGTTAATAAAAAGTATTGTGACAATAACTTATTCTCATCAAATAATAAAATAGATCTTTTAAGTAAAACATAACTGAACTAAGAAAAGGTAAATTTGAAAAAATTACATTTGGTCAACTAGATGCAAACATTATTGGTTTACCATCATCTACAACCAATGGAGATACTGTATGGATTGATGGTAATACAGTTGAACTAGTTTCTCCTAACTCATCTAATATATCCACATTAGCCAATAAGTTGACTGAAATCGAAACTAATATTGTTCATATTTACAACAAAGTTTCAGCTGATACCATTTCTAAATATAATGAATTAAAAGTAGAGTTTGATAACAATAAGTTTAATCAGACAATAACTAATATTCAATTAGGTGATGCAAGTGTTGATAGATGGAGAGGTTTGAGAGAAAACCATATTTTAAGGATGAAGATAGTTATAAAATTTATAATAGCTATATTATTAGAAAGTAAGCAAGTAGACAACAAAGAACAAGAAAGACTAGAGAAGCGTTATGATTTTAAACAAGAAGACATAATGAAAGATATTAATAGTTATTTTACTGCTGAAAATGAGTCAACCAACAGCACCGAATGAGAGATTACTATATCCAGATTTATCATCATTATCAGAACGATTCGTAAATGAAAAGATTCAAGCCAATAATAGGTTCAACAACAATATAAACATTATAAAAGATATTAGAAATTAATATTAAACTGAAACTAATAACTATAATAAGAAGTTAAGTAGATATAAAAATTATATTAACGTAGCTGAGATAACAGAAATACTACTATCATCAATTGCAACAACGGCAACAACAACATCAGTTGCATTAACAGGTGTAGGATTACCTTATTCTATACCAACAGCTTTTGCTACAGCAACTGTTTGTGGTTCATTATCAAAAACAATTGATACTAAAATAAGAAATAAAATTATCAAGTATTCACAAATGTATATTTTAAGTAAACTGTTTAGTGATAAATTTAAAAATCTATATACTAAATCAATGAATGAGAATAAAATAGATAATGATGAATATAATGAATTAGTCAAGGTATAAGATGAATATAAGAAGAATTGGCGGAGCCGCAACTCCGTTGATAAGAACAATAAGTTAATTGTTTTTTTAGATTAAAGCTATTAGTGCTTAGTAATAACAGTGTTTTTGTTAATAATAATATTAATATTAATATTTATCCGCGAAGCGGTTACGCCGATCCAGGGACTGGCTTCGCAGATAGATAGATATAGAGTTTTAACTAAAACTATAGTCTTAGTCTTAGCCATAACTAAATTATCTTTTCTTAGTACCTAAATATTGCCCTCTTCCTTTTTGTACTGCCTTTATACCTTCAACAGTAATTGCATATTTAATTAAATCAGGTGTGGCTGATAAAGTAGCTCTAGGGTTTCTAGATGCAGCTGCACTGCCTATTTTACTTGCTATTTCTGAAACTCTTACTGGATCAATAGCAACTTGCTTTCCAAAGTTAACCGCAGTTTTACCAAAACTTTTGAAGAAATCTTTCAATCCCTCAGCTTCTATTGTCGCATCAGATACTGTCATTGACTTATTTTTTCTACACTTAACACAAATACCCCTTAACATCTTAGTTCCTTTAGCTGAGACAACCCCTCTTATAGTAATAGTACCACTATTATGTCTACCACCAACACAATATGAATTAGTTTTGAACTTTTTTAAAAGACTCATTTCTATATATAAAATATAATGGAAGTTAAAAAGTATAATCCCTTTGTTGTTATTCAGTCTAAGCCTAAGCCTAAGGTTAGGCCCAAGGCTAAGATTAAGCTTGAAGCTGGAGGCTTATCTCTAGAGAATAAAAAGAAATTAGATATTTTTTATGCTAGTGGTTTTGTTAAGACACGTAAGAAATAATTACAATTATAATTATCAGGAACTGTTTCGCAGATGATTATAGCTAGAAATATACCTAAAATAATGACTAGGGCCACAGTTAAAGTTATAATTATGATACTATATCAACCATCTTATTACCATCACTATTAACACTAATAACTTTTCTAGTTAATACTAATTTATGACTCATAGTGTAAAATTGCTCATAGTGTAAAATTAGAGACAGCTATACCTATAACTTAATATAGTGTTCTCTCTCTGTCAGAAAACCTAAAGTTAGAACTCCAACATCAAGAAGCTTTCAACCAAATGCAGTCGAACAAAAAATTTGGGAGCCAAAACAAACAAATTGATATCAAACCTTTTTAATGTCTAATTATCAGGCAATTTTTTAGCGGAGCGCACTGAAATTTAGACAAAAGTTTTTCCAGGTTTTCAAAACAGCTCTTAATGTCTTCTGTCATGTACAAACAGGTACTTCAAAATGAGATTGTCAGTAGGCCGGTTATCCTATCTTATTCACCCTAAACAATAAAAAGCCTGAACATTTTACTAACTTTTACCTTCCTTCAACTAACCCGGAATGTTATATAAAGCAGATGGATCATAATGAAGAGGCAGCCGAATAGAAGAGGAAAATTTTTTTTCTCAAAAGACTAGCGTTTTAGAAGAAATAAACTACACTAAGACAGATAATTTAGTTGCGCTTTTAATGACGGTGCAGTTCAATTCAGGGCACCAATGATAAAATCTTGTACTATAATTTGGGCAGATCATATATTGAAAAAGATGGCATTCATCCAAACACAAATTGTATCGATAAAGAGCGCTCTTTTTTTTTACAAAATTAGATGTCAAAACTGTAGTAATAGCCTTTTGGATGCAAGGTGTCTGTGGGATAATTTAGAGAAAAATATTGAAACGTTATAAATAACAGAAACGGAAATGGTCATTAGGATATATTGTGTTTCCGGTCTAAAAGTAAAAAGAACCCCAGTCGATTTCGAATGGTTATCTTACAAGATTCTGGCAGATTCTGCCAGAATCTTGCAAGATTATGCATAATCTTGCAAGATTTCTGCCAGAATCTTGCAAGATAACCATTTTTCTGCCAGAATCTTGCAAGATAACCATTTTTCTGCCAGAATCTTGCAAGATAGCCATTTTTCTGCCAGAATCTTGCAAGATAACCATTTTTCTGCCAGAATCTTGCAAGATAACCATTTTTCTGCCAGAATCTTGCAAGATAACCATTTTTCTGCCAGAATCTTGCAAGATAGCAATTTTTATGCTAGAATCTTACAAGATATTCATTTCTCTGTCAGAATCCCCTACTATATCCAGTTTTTTGCACAAGATCCTACAAGATGGATTGATTAATGCGAGTAATTCTGACAGCAAGAGATATTCGCAAAAGCTCTTCTAAAGTCATGCGAAGCTCAAAAAAATGGAGAGCCGCGAATAATCAAGTTTTTTGGGCATTGGCAAGAAAACTTATGCGAAAGGAGCTGAATTAAAAGAAATGAAGCTGTTTAAGATGCAAAGATTATTATCACATAATTTGTTCATCAGAAAAGGTAATCTAGACGTAGTTTTTGTAAATCTTGATAAAATTGAAGGAAAATAGTTTTTGATAGTAATTTGTTTTGTGTAAACAGTTTTCAAAGGCAGATTTTAATTTATTTTCTTCAGATAATTTATATTTCCAGATTTTAAATCCATTCAAAATAATTATTTTTCTTAAAAAAACACGCAACTGATTCTTAAGTAAATTTCTGGTCAAAATGAAATGTGTTGCATGAATGACAACCAATAAGAGGACAGCTCGACCGGAACGAACTTGCAAGAATCTTGCAAGATAACCATTTTTCTGGCAGATCTTGCAAGATAACCATTTTTCTGCCAGGTCTTGCAAGATAACCATTTTTCTGCCAGATCTTGCAAGATAGGCAGTTTTTGCAAGTTTCTGGCAGAATCTTGCAAGATAACCATCTGGTCTCGACTGGGGAACTGTTCAAACTGGGAAAATACTATCGCTTTGCGTTCGCTCTTAATGTTTTTGGCAACGACAAACTGTTAATTAACTTGTTTGAAGTTGCTGGGACTTCCATTAGGTCTGTGTAAAATTTTAAAAAGGATTAATCTTAAATTTTTTTTTGTATATTGGCCCTCATTCCTAAATACCATTTTTTTAAAAAAAAAAATTCTTATATTTTCACAGCATTGAAACATCCAAACGTGACCGGTGCCTGATAGTTAATCATTAAATAATGTCCTAAAATTTAGTGTTTTTCTGTATTTGAATGATACAACGCATTTGTACTGAAAACTCCAATGGAAATGTTTCAGGGGCGAGCTCTTTATGTGCCGCATGAGTTTTCATTTACTCAATACTGCACCCACATGGTAACTAATGGTAGCCGATTCACATTGCCATGTCATCTTACTCCATAGTGGTCAAAATTAACGTTTTCACAAACTTATCGCAACCAAAGACAAATATAAACTTACTTTTTCTGAGCGGAAGCGATCTGTATAACGGATCTGACCACTCTGGAGCCAATATAAAACAAAAAAATAGTTTAAAAAAAACAGGTATACAACTGATCTGTAGAATAAACTTCGGGGAGTTTTAATTGCTGAAGCATTATTGATCAGACGCTAAAACGTGGACATTGCTTTAAACATTTGCAACTTCATTCCTGTTAAAATTGCTCTGGAAAAATGCGGATAGGCTAAGAAATGGTACAAAAAAGTATTCCTCATAAACATAAAATTGCGAGGTAAAAATTTGCGGATGGTTTATCCTGAAAAAAATCAAAGACGACAGCTAGATTTTTCGCATCTTCTAAACAGCTATCCTAAAGGATAACAAAACCCAAAAACCAAAAAAGAAGCAAAATTGAATGCAACGGAATCATCAACCTTAAAAACTTTTATGCAGACACCCTCTTTTCTAAATTGTATGATCAGAGTTAAAAAAGAGATGAAAAAGTTAATGACTGAGTACTATTGTACCGGATATTGCAATTATTTTTTGTTCATAGGAGAACTAGAGCCTTTCTTATTCTTTTAATTTTTATTTTAAAGTTGAATAGGAAAGAAGAAGAAAGATTTTTTTCCGTATTTTTAATTGCTTTCGGTAACCTTCAGGTTACTCAGAGCTTAAAACAATGTTTTAAGTCATTCCTATTTTTCATTTTCCTTGAAGTGATCTTGAGTGAAAAAATAAAATAAGCCGAAACTGAAGTCAAAGTTTGAAAAACAAACTATATCAGTAATGGCAAATCCCAATAACGCTACGCCAAATCAGAAAACGAGTAAAACAAATCAAACCAACAACATATAAAGACTCTTGTATAAGTGTTTTTTTTTTAGCAAAATCAGCAAAAACAACATCTTCTTCTACTTTTATAGTAAGAATCAGTGTTCCGTAAATTCGAACTTTCTGATTTTGATGAAAGTTGCATCGAAGTCCTAATTCAGTACCTTAAATATCCACACCATATCTGTAACGAAGTCATTGGAAAAAAGTATTCCCTCTTCATGTGTTGGTTTATGTGAAAAACACTTCTCAATGATCAACTCAATAAAACAAATTGCCCAAGCAACTCATAACATGAAGCAATGTAACATATCTCTGGATAAGGCGCAAAACATTAATTTAACAAGCCCCATATTAAAATTTTGGAAGTACTGTTGGAGCTATCTACACAAGTAAAATAATTCACAAACCACAAACTTCAACAACAGTTTGGAGGTAAATTTAAATGAATAACTGATTCAACATTGAAGAATTGCAAGCATTGCAAAAATTCAATACCTTTTAGAGCAAAAACTTGATTGCAACCGGATTAGGGAGAAGAGAAAATAACTTGTACGACTTGGAAAATGTATTTCAGAGGAAAAAGGATTGAATCTTTTCCACGCCGCAAGAAAAAATAGTAGAGAATTTATCCTCAAATGAGTAAACAGCTGGAAAGACTAAAAAAAATTAAAGAAAGCAAGAGGAATTCTACCACGCAAATTCTCGATTTATAGCAATAATGAAGAGAGAAAATTGATAGAATTTTTGAAATTTTGAATGTTTAAATCTATAAGGAGAAAAAGTGATTCCTGTTCATACAACACACAATCCTAAAAGAGATCTCATAATCAAATTAGCATCCACATTCTGCTTTTATGAATTCTTGTATCTAAAATGAAAGATAACACTTAGGTTATCATTCTAATTGCAAAAAATATTTCCGTAATGAGGAAACCCAATGAAAGTAAGCCAATCGAAAAACAAAAAACAGCAAAACAACCAAACAACAAATACAGCTTCTTTTACAACGTTTTGAAGCAAAATCAGCAAAAATTTTCTGATGTTGATTTTTGTCTAAAACACATTACTCAATCATCAACTCTATTCAACAACTTATTGAATCAACTCAAAAATCTCTCCATAACAAGCAAAACAATTAGTTTAGCGAGTTCAATATGGAAGATATGAAAGTGCAGTTGGAGCTAGCTACACAGGTAAAGTAATTTAAAATCTAAAAATTGTTTATCCAAAACCTTTGAAGTTAGATTTAGATAAATAACTGAGTCGACATTGATTGATGTTGCCGAAGGACTCCAAGTGTTTGGCTTCAGTTTAGAGCTAATGCTCGATAACAAATACTCGATCTCATGTTTAAACAAGCAAGCCAATAGAAAAACTAGAAGTATGACGAAAGAGTGCAAGAGACACTCTACCAGGTAGAGCAAACACTCGATCACCTTAACATAAAAGGGGAGGAAAAAAATTATACGACTTGGAAATACTAAATCTAAAACAAAAAAGAGTGATACTTCTGCATACAACACTCAAATTTAATAGATATCACATGCTCAAAACAGAGAGATCTCACGTTAAACGAGCAAACCGCTGGAAAAACTACAAGTATATTGAAAAAGTGCAAGAAGAACTCTACCAGATAGAGCAAACACTCAATCACCATAACATAAAAGGGGAGGAAAAAACTTACACGACTTGCAAGTATCAAGTCCAAAACAATAATGAGTGATTTTTCTTCATACAACACTCAAATATGATAGATATTACATGCTCAAAACGACCAGCAGCATAAAAGCCTTTAAGTACAATAATAGGTCTATCTATTAAAGCCCTGAAATGTCACATGAGATGGTTAGAGAGAAAGCAGAGCTTTAACAAAAAGACGTGAACTAATCACCAACTGAATGCATCTTGTACTTGAAAATAAAAACTGAGGTACTTGAATTATTATTCTAATTGTAAGCTGGGGCAAGCATGAAAAAAGGATTGGCAACTGCGAAGAAGCAATAACATAATCAACTTCAATACTTGAATTCTGCTAGATTTAATTATACAAACAAAATATGCTTATTGCGTTTTATCTTACAATTTTGACATGGCGTGCATGACATGAACATGATTAAATTTGAGATCATTCATTTAGTTTTTTTTTCGTTTTGAACCAAAAATGCAGGTATACAACTGATCTCTCGAACAAATTTCGGAGAGTTTTAATTGCTGTACATTTACTGCACAGACGCTAAAACGTGAACATTGCTTTTCACATTAACAATTTCATTCCTGTTAAAATTGCTGTAGAAAAAATGCTGATAGATTGAAAGTTGTGACCACAAAAAATTTCTCATAAAAATAAAGTAATAAAGAAGATATGCAGGAATTTAGTCCCAGAAACATCTGAGAGACGTCAGCTTGATTTTCCGCAGCTTATAGACAACTATCCTAAAAATTAACAATACACAAAAACCAGAATTGAAGTAAATTTGAAATAGAACGGAATCAACAACCCTAAATATTTCTCATGAAGACAACATTTTGATTGTGTCTTCATTGACAAAGTGTTGATTTAAGTGAAAAACTTTTCTCAATGGTCAACTAAATGAAACAACTTGATGAAAACAACTCGAAGATATAATATGAAGCAATTTAACATATCTCTGGATAACGAGCAAAACACCATTTTTAAGACGCCCTATTGAATTTTATTCAATTTTTGTTGGATCAAGCTAAACAGGTAAAATTGGTCGAAAACCACAAATTTTTAACCAAAAATCATTTGGAGGTAAATTTATATGAAAAACTGAGTCAACAATGAAGTATATTGCTGAAGCATTGCACGAGATTCAATACCATTTAGAGCAAAAACTCGATTGCATTACGATGGAGGAATGAAGAATTCAACGTGTAGGACTTGGAAAGTGTATTTCAGAGGAAAAAAGAGTGATTCTTTCCCCATCGCAAACAAAAATAGTAGAAATATCATTCTCAGATGTGCAAGCCGTTAGAAAGACTAATATCAAAATAAAAGAATGCAAGAGGAGTTCTACCACTTAGAGCAAACCCTCGGTCACTTTAACATTATAGAGTAAAAATTAATAGACTTTTTACGACTAGGAAAGCGAAATCCATAATGATAAAGAGAGATCCTTGTCCATACAACACACCAACCCTTATAGAAATCTCATTCACAAGTTAACGTGCAGCTTACAGAACTCTATGTACAATGATTGTTCTGTCTAAAACAGACCTGATCTTTCACCTGAGGAAGGTAAAAAAAACAAAGCTTCTACAAAAAGATGTGAGCTAATCACCAACCCAATGGATGCAAACAATCTACGTTTCAAAACATTGTACGTAGAAAGAAAAAAGTGATAAATGGGTTATCATCTATTTGTAAGCCAAAGGAATCAGGGAATTAAAGACGGACTATTCCAAAGAAAAAAATACTCAACTTCAATGCTTGAAATATGCTGGATGTAAATGTACAAACATAATTTGCTTATTCTTTTTTATCTAACAGTTGTGAAAAGCATGTATAACAGGAGCATGATCAACCAATTGTTCCTGCTTCCATTTTTAACCAAACGGACAGGTACACAATTGATCCCTAGAACAAATGTCAGTGAGTTTTAATATCTGTAAAACTATTTCTCAGACGCTAAAACGTGGACATTACTTTAAACATTGACAGCGTCATTCCTGTCTTATTTGCTGCAGAAAAGTGCTGATTGATTAACAACTGAAACCAAAATATTTTCCTCATAAAAATAAAATTGCGAAGAAGAAATTTGCAGGAGGTTTATTGTCAAAAATTCTGAAAGACGTCAGCTGGATTTTCCGCATCTTCTAAACAGCAATCCTAAAAGTTAACAGCACTCAAAAATCATAGAAAAAATAGAACTTAAATACAACGGAATCAACAACAGTAAACACTTATATGACGACGCCGTCTTTTATAAATCCTTACCAAACAGAAGAAACAGTCAAACGATTGAGTACCACTGTTCTTGAAATTGCTATTGTTTTTGTGTCAGTGGTGAGCTAGTGCTGTTTTTCTTCTTTTCTCACGTTTTAGAGTTGCATATGAAGGAAACAAAATTTGTTCCGTAATCTTAAATGCTTACAGCAACCATCAGGTTACTCAGAGTTTAAAAAACTGTTTTTAATCTTTTCTATATTTTACTTTTCTTGTAGTGATCTTCTTGTGACATAGAAACAACGATTCAAAATTGAAGCAAACGTTAAAAAAACAAATTATATCAGTATTGGAAAATCCCAATGGCGACCCTAAAGCAACACAAATTGGATGATGTTGCTTTCGGACTGCAAGAAGTTCACTACATTTCAGGGCAAATACTCGAAAGCATTAAGATTATGGAGAGAGAGAAAAATAACTTGTACAATTTTGAGAATTGATTTCAAAGAAGAAACAGAGTGGTTTATTTTCTGAACCTGGACAAAAATAATTAGAGATCTCACGTTTAAACGAGCAAAACGCTGTAAAAACTACAAGTATAATGAAAAAGTGCAAGAAGAACACTACCAGATAGAGCAAACACTCGATAACCTTAACATAAAATGGGAGGAAAAACGAACTTATACGACTTGGGAGGACTAAATCTAAAACAAAAAAGTACAACACTCAAACTTGATAGATATAACATTTTCATATCAAAAAGCAGCATAAAAGCCTGTAATTACAAAAATAGGTCAGTCTCTGCCAATCCTGAATTGTCACCTGAGGAAGTTAGAAAGAAAACAAAAATTTAACAAACAGACGTGAACTAATCACCAACTGAATGGATCCAAACATTCTACTTCTTTGGAGTCTTGTACTTGAAAATAAAAACTGAGATACTTGAATTATTATTCTTATTGTAAGTGGGGGCAAGCATGAAAAAAAATATTGAATACTCTAAAAAAGCAATAACATACTCAACTTCAATGCTTGAAATCCGCTAGATTTAAATATACAAACAAAAATTGCTTATTGTTTTTATCTTACAATTTTGACATGTTTAAAACTGAGATCAACCGATTAGTTCTGCTTTCAGTTTTAACCAGAAAGAGAGGTATACAACTGTTCTCTATTACAAATTTCGGGGAGTTTCAATTGCTCCCTGCTCAGACGCTAGAGATCACTGCTCAGACGCTAAAACGCGAACATGACTTAAAACATTGACAACTTCATTCCTGTCAAACTTGCTGTAGAAAAAATGCTGATTGATTAGCAACTGCAATCAAAATGCATTCCTCGTAAAAATAAGATTGCGAGGGGAAACTTTGCAGGCTGTTAATCGTAAAAAACATCTAAAAGATGTCTGCCGGATTTTCGCATCTTCTAAACAGCTATCCTAAAAGTTAACCACACCCAAAAACCAGAGAAGTAAAACTTAAATACAACGAAATCAACATACCTATAAACTTAAATGAAGACGCCGTCTTTCACATATTTTACGATTAGATTTACAAAAGAGAAGAAAGACTCAAATGATTTAGTACCATTGCACTGGAAATTGCTATCATTTCTCATTTAGTGCTGAACTAGTGCATTTCTTCCTCTTTTCTCTCTTTGTTTATAGTTGCCTATGAACAAACAAAGGACAATTTTTGTTCCGTAATTGTAACTGCTATCAGCAATCTTCAGGTTACTCAGAGATTAAGACAATGTTATAAATCTTTTCTACTTTTTCTTTTGCTTGCAGTGATCTTCCAGTGAAAAAAAGACAAGGAGCCGGAATGAAGTCAAAGTTTAAACAACAAACTATATAAGTAATGGCAAATCTCAGTGAGGATACGCCAAACAACAAAACGAGTAAGGCAAATAAAACCAACAACGAATAATGCTTCTTGTGCAAATTGTTCTAACAAAATTAGTAAAAACAAGTTTTTCTAATTTTATATTAAAAGAAATTTGCCGTATTTTTGAATTTCCTGATTTTGATGAAATTGCTTCGAATTCCTAATTCAATACCAGAAAAATTTACAATATATTTGTAACGAATGCGTTGGAGAAATGTAATCACTCTTCCGATGCTGATTTTGTGAAAAACACACTTCTCAATCGTCAATTCTTTTAAAAAATTTTGAATCATCCAAAAAAATGTTTCCATAACAAGCAAAGCATAAAATTTAAAATTCAAAATGCCAGTTATGCAAGTGCATTTGGAGCTAGCTACACAAGTAAAATAATTTACAATCCAAAAATTTTTTATCGAAAATCCTTTAGAGTTAGATTAAGATAAAAAACTGAGACAACATTTATTGATGTTGCTGAAAGGCTGCGAGAGTTTGGCTAGAGTTTAGGGCAAATACTCGATAGCATTAAGATTGAGGAGAGAAAAAAATAATTTGGACAATTTGGAGAGTTGATTTCAAAGAAAAAACAGTTGTTCTTCTCCGCACTGCAAATAAAATTAGTGGAGATCTCATGTTTAAACAGGCAAGCCCTTGGAAAGATCACAAGTAAAGTGAAAGAGTGCAGGAAAAACTCTACCAGATAGAGCAAACCTGATCACCTTAACGTAAAAGGGGCGATTTGGAAGTATTAATTCTAAAACAATAAAGGGTGACCCTTCTCCATACAACACTCAAATTTGATAGATATCACATGCTCAAAACAGGAAGCAACATGAAAACCTATAAGTACAATAATAGGTCAATCGATCACAGCCGGAATTGTCGCATGAGAAAATTAGAAAGAAAACAAAGCTTTAACAAAAAGACGTGAAGTAATCACCAACTGAATGGATCCAAAAATTCTACTTTTTTGGAGTTTTGGAAAACAAAAACTGAGATACTTGTGTTATTATTCCAATTGTAAGCGGGGGGGGGGGGGCGGCAGCATGAGAAAAAAATTGACTACTGCGAATCATTGCTTGAAATATGCTAGATTTAAATATACAAATAGAACTTGCTGATTGTTTTTTATCTTATAATTTTAACGAGGCATTTATGACAATAACATGATCAACCAATTGTTTCTACTTCCAATCTTTAACCAGAAAGACAGGAATACAACTGATCCCTAGAACAAACGTCAGGGAGTTTTAATATCTGTAAAATTATTTCTCAGACGCTAAAACGTGGACATTGTTTTCAACATTGACAATTTCATTCCTGTCAAAATTGCTGTAGAAAATTTGCCGATTGATTAACAAATGAAATCAAAATGTATTTCTCGTAAAAATGAAATTGCGAGGGGAAATTGTGCAGGCGGTTTACTGTAAAAACATCTAAAGACGTCAGCTGGATTTTTCGCATCTTCTAAACAGCTATCCTAAAATTTAACCCGATCCAAAAACCAGAGAAGAAGTAAAACTTAAATACAACGGAACCAACAAACTTATAAACCTATAAGAAGACGCAGTCTTTTACATATTTTAAGATCAAAGTTACGTAAGAGAAGAAGGACTCAAACGATTGAGTACCATTGCACTGGAAATTGCTATTACTTCTCATTCAGTGGTGACCTAGTGCCTTTCTTCCTCTTTTCTCTCTTTGTTTAAAAAATCATATGAATGAAGAAGGAAAAATTTTTTTCCTCAATTTTAACTGCTTTGAGCAATCTTCAGGTTACTCAGAGCTTAAAACAATGTTATAAATCATTTCTACTTTTTCTTTTGCTTGCAGTGATCTTCCAGTGAAAAAAGACAAAAAGCCGAAATTGAAGTCAAAATAAAAAAAACAAACTATATGAGTAATGGCAAATCCCATTGAGGATACGCCAAACAACAAACGAGTAAGGCAAATAATAAAACCAACAACAATTTAAAATTCTTGTGCAAATTGTTGTAACAAAATTATCTAAAACAACTTTTCCTACTTTTATATTTAAAAAAATTGCCGTAATTTCGAGTTTCTCGATTTTGATGAAATTGCATCGAATTGCTAATTCAATACCAGAAAAACTTAAAATATATTTGTAACGAATGCGTTGAAACAGTTTAATCTCTCTTCCGATGCTGATTTTTGTGAAAAACACACTTTTCAATCATCAACTCTTTTAAACAACTTACCGAATCATCTAAAAATTTTTTCCATGACAAGCAAAACATGAAATTTACCAAATTCATAATGGAAGTTATGCAAGTGCAGTTGGAGCTAGCTACGCAGTTAAAATAATTTACAATCCGAAAATTTTTTATCAAAAATCCTTTGAAGTTAGATTGTGATAAAAACCTGAGTCAACAATGATTGATTTTACTGAAAGGCTGCAAGAGTTTGGCTAAAGTTTAGGGCAAATGCTCTATAGCATTAAGATTGAGGAGAGAAAAAAATAAGTTGGACAGTTTGGAGAGCAGATTTCAAATAATATTTGTGGTTCTTCTCCCCACTGCAAATAAAATTAGTGGAAATCTCATGTTTAAACAGACAAGCCCTTGGAAAAACTACAAATAAAATGAAAGAGTGCAAAAAAACTCTACCAGAGAGAGCAAACACTCCATCACTTTAACGTAAAAGGGGCGACTTTGAAGTAATAAATCCAAAACAATAAAGAGTGATCCTTCTTCATACAACACTCAATTTTGATAGATATCACCTGCTCAAAATAGCAAGCAGCATAAAAACCTATAAGTACAGTAATAGGTCAATCAAATACAGCCCTGAATTGTCACATGACACATGAGAAAGTTAGAAAGAAAACCAAAGCTTTAACAAAAAAGTGAACTAATCACCAACTGAATGGATCCAAACATTCTAATTCTTTGGAGTCTTGTAAAAACAAAACTTGCGTATTTTTTTTCTTACAATTTTAACATGGCGTGCATGAGATGAACAGGATTAAAAATTGAGATCAACCATTTAGTTTTTCTTTCATTTATAACCAAAAATGCAGGTATAAAACTAATCTCTAGAATAAACTTCGGGGAGTTTTAATTGCTGTAAAATCACTGCTCAGACGCTGAAAAGTGAACATTGCTTTAAACATTACCAATTTAATTCCTGTTAAAAATGCCGTAGAAAAAATTCTGCTAGGTTAACAATTTTGACCACTAAAAGTTCCTCAAAAAATAAAATTATAGGCAAAAAATTTGCAAGATTTTAGTCCCAGAAACATCTGAAAGTCGTCAGCTGGATTTTCCGCGTCTTATAAACAACTATCCTGAAAATTAACAATACCCAAAAACCAGAGAAAATGTAAAAGTTAAAGACAACAGAATCAACAACCTTAATATCTTATGTGCAGACACCTTTTTTTACAAATTGCATGATCAGATTTAAAAAAGAGAAGAAAAAGTCTTTTGACAAGGCATGTATGACAGGAACATGATCAACCAATTGTTTCTGCTTCCAATTTTTAACCAAAACGACAGGCATACAACTGATCCCTAGAACAAACGTCAGGGAGTTTTAATACCTGTAAAATTGTTTCTCAGAAGCTAAAACATGGACATTGCTTTAAACATTGACAATTTCCTTCATGTCAAAATTGCTGTAGAAAAATTGCTGATTGATTAACAAATGTAATCAAAATCTATTTCTCGTAAAAAAAATTGCGAGGGAAAGTTTTGCAGGCGGTTAAATTTAAAAACATCTAAAGACGTTAGCTGGATTTTTCGCATCCTCTGAATAGCTATCCTCAAAGTTAACCACACCCAAAAAACAGAGAAGAAGTAAAATTTAAATACAACGGAACCAACAAACTTATAAACCTATAAGAAGACGCCGTCTTTTACATATTTTAAGATCACAGTTACATAAGAGAAGAAAGACTCAAACGATTGAGTACCATTGCACTGGAAATTGCAATTATTTCTCATTCAGTGGTGAACTAGTGCCTTTTTTCCTCTTTTCTCTCTTTGTTTAAAAAATCATATGAATGAAGAACAAAATTTTTTTTCCTCAATTTTAACTGCTTTGAGCAATCTTCAGTTTACTCAGAGGTTAAAACAATGTTATAAATCATTTCTACTTTTTTTTCTGCTCGCAGTGATCTTCCAGTTAAAAAAGACAAAAAGCCGAAATTGAAGTCATAGTTAGAAAACAAACTGTATGAGTAATGGCAAATCACATTGAGGATACGCCAAACAACAAAACGAGTATGGCAAATAAAACCAACAACAAATAGTACTTCTTGTGCAAATTGTTGTAACAAAATTATCAAAAACAACTTTTCCTACATTTATATTTTAGAAAAATTTGACGTAATTTTGAGTTTCCTGGTTTTTGTGAAATTGCATCGAATTCCTAATTCAATACCAGAAAAACTTACAACATATTTGTAACGAATGCGTTTTTAAAATTTATTCTCTTTTCCGATGCTGACTTTTGTGAAAAACACACTTCTCAATCATCAACTCCTTCAAACAACTCACCGAATCATCTGAAAAGTTTTTCTATGACAAGCAAAACATAAAATTTACCAAACTCAAAATGGAAGTTATGCAAGTGCAATTGGAGCTACTACACAGCTAAAAAAACTTACAATCCAAAATTTTTTAATCAAAAATCCTTTGAAGTTCGATTGAGATAACAAAAACTGAGTCAACATTGATTGATGCTGGAATTTCCGCATCTTCTAAACAGCAATCCTAAAAGTTAACAGCACTCAAAAATCATAGAAAAAAAAACTTAAATACAACGGAATCAACAACAGTGAACACTTATATGCCGACGCCGTATTTTATAAAATTTTACCAAACAGAAGAAACAGTCAAACGATTGAGTACCACTGTTCTTGAAATTGCTATTGTTTTTGTGTCAGTGGTGAGCTAGTGCTGTTTTTCTTCTTTTCTCACGTTTTAAAGTTGCATATGAAGGAAACAAAATTTGTTCCGTAATCTTAAATGCTTACAGCAACCATCAGGTTACTCAGAGTTTAAAAAACTCTTTTTAATCTTTTCTATATTTTACTTTTCTTGCAGTGATCTTCTTGTGACATAGAAACAACGATTCAAAATTGAAGCAAACGTTAAAAAAACAAATTATATCAGTATTGGAAAATCCCAATGGCGATCCTAAAGCAACACAAACTGGATGATGTTGCTTTCGGACTGCAAGAAGTTCACTACATTTCAGGGCAAATACTCGAAAGCATTAAGATTATGGAGAGAGAGAAAAATAACTTGTACAATTTTGAGAATTGATTTCAAAGAAGAAACAGAGTGGTTTATTTTCTGAACCTGGACAAAAATAATTAGAGATCTCAGGTTTAAACAAGCAAAACGCTGTAAAAACTACAAGTATAATGAAAACGTGCAAGAAGAACACTACCAGATAGAGCAAACACTCGATAACCTTAACATAAAATGGGAGGAAAAACGAACTTATACGACTTGGGAGGACTAAATCTAAAACAAAAAAGTACAACACTCAAACTTGATAGATATAACATTTTCATATCAAAAAGCAGCATAAAAGCCTGTAATTACAACAATAGGTCAGTCTCTGCCAATCCTGAATTGTCACCTGAGGAAGTTAGAAGGAAAACCAAATCTGTAACAGAAAAAGAGAACTAATCAGCAGCTGAATGGAACCAAACATTCTACTTTTTGGAGTCTTGTTCTTGAAAAAAAACCTGAGATTCTTGAATTATTATATTAATTGTAAGCGGGGGCAAGCATGAAAAAAAAATTGACTACTGCGAAGAAGCAATAACAAATTCAACTTCAATGCTTGAAATATGCTAAATTTATATAGACAAACAAAACTTGCTTATTGTTTTTTATCTGACAATTTTAACATGGCTAGCATGACATGAACATGATTAAAAATTGAGATCAACCATTTAGTTTTTCTTTCATTTATAACCAAAAATGAAGGTATGCAACTGATCTCTAGAACAAATTTCGGGGAGTTTTAATTGCTGTAAAATCACTGCTCAGACGCTAAAACGTGAACATTGCTTTAAACATTAACAATTTCATTCCTGTTAAAATTTCTGTAGAAAAAATACTGATAGGTAAACTTTGACCACTAATAATAATTTTGACCACTAAAAATTCCTCAAAAAACAAAATGTTAGGCAAAAAAGTTGCAAGAGTTTAGTCCCAGAAACATCTGAAAGACGTCAGCTGGATTTTCCGCGTCTTATAAACAACTATCCTGAAAATTAGCAATACCCAAAAACCAGTGATGAAGAAAAACTTAATGACAACGGAATCAACAACCTTAAATACTTATGTGCAGACACCTTTTACAAATTGTATGATCAGATTTAAATAAGAGAAGAAAAAGTTAACGACTGAGTATTATTGTACTGAAAATTGCAATTGTTTTTTGTTCAGTGGAGAACTAGAGCCTTTCTTATTCTTTTATCTCTTTTTTTTTAAAGTTGCATAAGAATGAAGCAGAAAAAACTTTGTTCCGTACTTTTAATTAATTTCAGCAAACTTCAGGTTACTCAGGGGCTAAAACAATGTTATAAATCTTTTCTTTTTATTTTGCTTGCAGTGCTCTTCCAGTGAAAAAGAAAACCAGCCGAAATTGAGGTCATTGTTTAAATAAACAAACCAAATCGGTAATATCAATTCCCAATGACGATACGCCAAATCACAAAACGAGTAAAACTAATCAAACCAACAACAAATAAAGCTTCCTGTACAAGTGCTTTTAGCAAAATCAGGAAAAACGATATCTTCTACTTTTCAAGCAGGAATCAATGTGCCGTAAATTTGTATTATCTGTTTTTGATGCAAAATGCATCGAACTTCTAATTCAGTACCACAAAAATTTACACCATATTTAGAACGAATTTGTTGGAAAAAATTGTTCATCTCAAGTCAAAAGATGATTTATGTGAATAACATTTCTCAAAGATCAACTCAATGAAACAACTTGCCAAAACAACTGAAAAATATAATATAAAGCAATTTTACATATCACTGGATAGAAACAAAACAATAAATTTAACGAGCATCAAACTAAAATTAAAAAAAAAATAAAAAAAAAATTGCAAGTGCTGTTGGAGCTATCTACACAAGTAAAGTAGTTCGCTAACCGCCAATTTTTTTTTACTCAAAACCAACTTTGAGGTAGATTGAGATGAATAACTGAAGCGTTGCAAGAGGTATAGTATCATTAAGAGCAAATACTCTATCATATTAGGATTAAGGAGAAGAATTTAACTTGTACGACTTGGAAAGTGTATTTCAGGGCGAAAAAAGAGACTCTTTTCCACACCGCAAGGGAAGTAAGTAGAGATCTCACTGTCAAATAAGCAAGACACTGGAAAGACTAAAACAAAAATGAAAGAATGCAAGAAGTGGAATTCTACCAATTAGTACAAACCCTCGATCACCTTAAGACTAAAGAGAGATAATTAATAGAAATTTTACGACTACGAGAAAGCGGGATCATTGTTCGCTCAGACGCTGAAAAGTGAACATTGCTTTAAACATTAACAATTTCATTCCTGTTAAAAATGCCGTAGAAAAAATTCTGCTAGGTTAACAAATTTGACCACTAAAGGTTCCTCAAAAAATAAAATTATAGGCAAAAAATTTGCAAGATTTTAGTCCCAGAAACATCTGAAAGTCGTCAGCTGGATTTTCCGCGTCTTATAAACAACTATCTTGAAAATTAACAATACCCAAAAACCAGAGAAAATGTAAAAGTTAAAGACAACAGAATCAACAACCTTAAAATTTTATGTGCAGACACCTTCTTTTACAAATTGCATGATCAGATTTAAAAAAAGAAGAAAAAGTCCTTTGACAAGGCATGTATGACAGGAACATGATCAACCAATTGTTTCTGCTTCCAATTTTTAACCAAAACGACAGGCATACAACTGATCCCTAGAACAAACGTCAGGGAGTTTTAATACCTGTAAAATTGTTTCTCAGAAGCTAAAACATGGACATTGCTTTAAACATTGACAATTTCCTTCATGTCAAAATTGCTGTAGAAAAATTGCTGATTGATTAACAAATGTAATCAAAATCTATTTCTCGTAAAAAAAATTGCGTGGGAAAGTTTTGCAGGCGGTTAAATTTAAAAACATCTAAAGACGTTAGCTGGATTTTTCGCATCCTCTGAATAGCTATCCTCAAAGTTAACCACACCCAAAAAACAGAGAAGAAGTAAAATTTAAATACAACGGAACCAACAAACTTATAAACCTATAAGAAGACGCCGTCTTTTACATATTTTAAGATCACAGTTACATAAGAGAAGAAAGACTCAAACGATTGAGTACCATTGCACTGGAAATTGCTATTATTTCTCATTCAGTGGTGAACTAGTGCCTTTTTTCCTCTTTTCTCTCTTTGTTTAAAAAATCATATGAATGAAGAACAAAATTTTTTTTCCTCAATTTTAACTGCTTTGAGCAATCTTCAGGTTACTCAGAGGTTAAAACAATGTTATAAACCATTTCTACTTTTTCTTCTGCTCGCAGTGATCTTCCAGTGAAAAAAGACAAAAAGCCGAAATTGAAGTCATAGTTAGAAAAACAAACTGTATGAGTAATGGCAAATCCCATTGAGGATACGCCAAACAACAAAACAAGTATGGCAAATAAAACCAACAACAAATAAAACTTCTTGTGCAAATTGTTGTAACAAAATTATCAAAAACAACTTTTCCTACGTTTATATTTAAAAAAAAATTGACGTAATTTTGAGTTTCCTGGTTTTGGTGAAGTTGCATCGAATTCCTAATTCAATACCAGAAAAACTTACAACATATTTGTAACGAATGCGTTTTTAAAATTTATTCTCTCTTCCGATGCTGACTTTTGTGAAAAACACACTTCTCAATCATCAACTCCTTCAAACAACTTACCGAATCATCTAAAATGTATTTCTATGACAAGCAAAACATAAAATTTACCAAACTCCAAATGGAAGTTATGCAAGTGCAATTGGAGCTAATACACAGGTAAAAAAAACTTACAATCCAAAATTTTTTTTATCAAAAATCCTTTGAAGTTCGATTGAGATAACAAAAACAGAGTCAACATTGATTGATGCTAGAATTTCCGCATCTTCTAAACAGCAATCCTAAAAATTAATAGCACTCAAAAATCATAGAAAAAAAACTTAAATACAACGGAATCAACAACAGTAAACACTTATATGACGACGCCGTATTTTATAAAATTTTACCAAACAGAAGAAACAGTCAAACGATTGAGTACCACTGTTCTTGAAATTGCTATTGTTTTTGTGTCAGTGGTGAGCTAGTGCTGTTTTTCTTCTTTTCTCACGTTTTAGAGTTGCATATGAAGGAAACAAAATTTGTTCCGTAATCTTAAATGCTTACAGCAACCATCAGGTTACTCAGAGTTTAAAAAACTGTTTTTAATCTTTTCTATATTTTACTTTTCTTGCAGTGATCTTCTTGTGACATAGAAACAACGATTCAAAATTGAAGCAAACGTTAAAAAAATCAATTATATCAGTATTGGAAAATCCCAATGGCGACCCTAAAGCAACACAAATTGGATGATGTTGCTTTCGGACTGCAAGAAGTTCACTACATTTCAGGGCAAATACTCGAAAGCATTAAGATTATGAACCTGGACAAAAATAATTAGAGATCTCACGTTTAAACGAGCAGAACGCTGTAAAAACTACAAGTATAATGAAAAAGTGCAAGAAGAACACTACCAGATAGAGCAAACACTCGATAACCTTAACATAAAATGGGAGGAAAAACGAACTTATACGACTTGGGAGGACTAAATCTAAAACAAAAAAGTACAACACTCAAACTTGATAGATATAACATTTTCATATCAAAAAGCAGCATAAAAGCCTGTAATTACAAAAATAGGTCAGTCTCTGCCAATCCTGAATTGTCACCTGAGGAAGTTAGAAGGAAAACCAAATCTGTAACAGAAAAAGAGAACTAATCAGCAACTGAATGGAACCAAACATTCTACTTTTTGGAGTCTTGTTCTTGAAAAAAAACCTGAGATTCTTGAATTATTATATTAATTGTATAAGCGGGGGCAAGCATGAAAAAAAAATTGACTACTGCGAAGAAGCAAAAACAAATTCAACTTCAATGCTTGAAATATGCTAAATTTATATAGACAAACAAAACTTGCTTATTGTTTTTTATCTGACAATTTTAACATGGCTAGCATGACATGAACATGATTAAAATTTGAGATCAACCATTTAGTTCTTCTTTCATTTATAACCAAAAATGCAGGTATGCAACTGATCTCTAGAACAAATTTCGGGGAGTTTTAATTGCTGTAAAATCACTGCTCAGACGCTAAAACGTCAACATTGCTTTAAACATTAACAATTTCATTCTTGTTAAAATTTCTGTAGAAAAAATACTGAAAGGTTAACAATTTTGACCACTAAAAATTCCTCAAAAAATAAAATGTTAGGCAAAAAATTTGCAAGAGTTTGGTCCCAGAAACATCTGAAAGACGTCAGCTAGATTTTCCGCGTCTTATAAACAACTATCCTGAAAATTAGCAATACCAAAAAACCAGTGATGAAGTAAAACTTAATGACAACGGAATCAACAACCTTAAATACTTATGTGCAGACACCTTCTACAAATTGTATGATCAGATTTAAATAAGAGAAGAAAAAGTTAACGACTGAGTATTATTGTACTGAAAATTGCAATTGTTTTTTGTTCAGTGGAGAACTAGAGCCTTTCTTATTCTTTTATCTCTTTTTTTTAAAGTTGCATAAGAATGAAGCAGAAAAAACTTTGTTCCGTGATTTTATTAATTTCAGCAAACTTCAGGTTACTCAGGGGCTAAAACAATGTTATAAATCTTTTCTTTTTATTTTGCTTGCAGTGCTCTTCCAGTGAAAAAGACAAGCAGCCGAAATTGAACCAAATAAATAAATAAACAAACCAAATCAGTAATATCAATTCCCAATGACGATACGCCAAATCACAAAACGAGTAAAACAAATCAAACCAACAACAAATAAAGCTTCCTGTACAAGTGCTTTTAGCAAAATCAGGAAAAACGATATCTTCTACTTTTCAAGCAGGAATCAATGTGCCGTAAATTTGTATTATCTGTTTTTGATGCAAAATGCATCGAACTTCTAATTCAGTACCACAAAAATTTACACCATATTTAGAACGAATTTGTTGGAAAAAATTGTTCATCTCAAGTCAAAAGATGATTTATGTGAATAACATTTCTCAAAGATCAACTCAATGAAACAACTTGCCAAAACAACTGAAAAATATAATATAAAGCAATTTTACATATCACTGGATAGAAACAAAACAATAAATTTAACGAGCACCAAACTAAAATTAAAAAAAAAATAAAAAAAAAATTGCAAGTGCTGTTGGAGCTATCTACACAAGTAAAGTAGTTCGCTAACCGCCAATTTTTTTTTACTCAAAACCAACTTTGAGGTAGATTGAGATGAATAACTGAAGCGTTGCAAGAGGTATAGTATCATTAAGAGCAAATACTCTATCATATTAGGATTAAGGAGAAGAATTTAACTTGTACGACTTGGAAAGTGTATTTCAGGGCGAAAAAAGAGACTCTTTTCCACACCGCAAGGGAAGTAAGTAGAGATCTCACAGTCAAATAAGCAAGACGCTGGAAAGACTAAAACAAAAATGAAAGAATGCAAGAAGTGGAATTCTACCAATTAGAACAAACCCTCGATCACCTTAAGACTAAAGAGAGATAATTAATAGAAATTTTACGACTACGAGAAAGCGGGATCATTGTTCCTACACTACACAAACCTAATAGTGAGGCTTATAGTGAGCAACTTATAAGCCTCTAAGCACAATGATAGGTCAGTCCATAACAGCACTGAACTTTCACCTGAGGAGGTTAAGAAAACAAAGCTTCAACAAAAAGATGTGAAATAATCGCTTACTTCTTTGGAATAGGTTACTTGAAAAAATTGAGATACTTGAACTATCATTCTAATTATAAGCGGGGCAAGCAGAAAAAAGATTGACTACTCCAAAGAAGCAATAGCATAATCAACTAGATTTAAACTTACAACTTGCATTGCTTGAAATCTGCTAGATTTAAACTTACAAACAAAGTTTTTGTTTTGTTTATTACCTTACATTTTTGACATGGCGTGTTTTACGGAAACATGAGTAAAAAATTGAAATCCACCATTTTCTTCTTTTTTCATTTTTCAACTCAAAAGGTAGGTATACAATTGATCACTAAAACGTGGATATTGTTTTCAGCATTGACTACTTCATTCCTGTTAAAATTGCTGTAGAAAAACTGATGAAAGATTAACAACTGTAACCAAAAAACTGTTCCTCATGAAAAAAAATTGCGAGAAGGAAATTTGTAGAAAGTGTATCCTAAAAACATCTGAAAGTGGTCAGCTGGATTTTTCGCATCTTCTAAACAGCTGTCCTAAAAGTTAACCACACCCAAAAACCAGAGAAGAAGTGAAACTTAAATACAATGGAATCAACAAAATTATAAAATTATATGAAGACGCCGTCTTTTACATATTTTAAGATCAGAGTTACAAAAGAGAAGAAAGACTCAAACGGTTTACTGGAAATTGCTATTGTTTTTCATTCAGTGGAGATCTAGTGCCTTATTTTCTCTTTTCTTTTTTTTTATAGTTGCCTATGAATGAAGAAGCTAAACTGTTGTTCCCTAATTTAATTTGCTTGCAGCAACCTTCAGGTTACTCATAAATAAAGAAAATGATAAAAACCCTTTAAACTTTTCACTTTGTTTTCTGTGATCTTCCAGTGACACAGAGACAAAGAGTCGAAATTGAAGTCAAAGTTTGAATAAAAATTAGAGTAGTATTTGCTCTACTAGTATACTAGTTGAGCGAATACTACCCTAATTTAAAAGTAGAGTTTGCTCTACTAGTTTACATTTACTCTTAGTTAAATGAACACGCGATGAATGATTGATATTTAAAACAGGGGCACTATTGTAAGTTTTTTTTAAAGGTATGAATTTGCTCCGGGTTTAGATGCTCTGAAAAAGTGTTTAATTGATTTGCTCTAATTGTTTTAATGTTTTGTTTATGTTTTTGCGTCTGATATAGTGTTTCAAAGGGCAGCCACCAAAAATTCGTGAGAATAAATAGATTTATTATTTTTCTTAATTGATAATTAGCGGTCAGCAAAGCAACAGATGAGGCTATTTTGAAATTTATTGAATTGACGTTTTTTTTCAAAAAGGCTATTAAAGCCCGATGGTTTAAAATTTTTGACCAAAGTGATAGTTTTTATAATATTCATTGGATAAAACTACTCCAGTTATGTTGAATTACAGTTGAAGGATTTATAAGCAAAAATAGAATTCTACCCATCAACTGAGTTGTTCAAGTGCTGTTCCGGGACTGGAGCAAGATGCGTCTCTCTTTGTGTGGCGGATTATAATACACATTTTAAGTATGATTTGTGATTAAATTTTTCATGACAATGTAATGTGTATCATGTGTTCTCCAACTACATTTTTGAGTTTTCTGGAGAAACGAACGGAGGGATGGCAAAGTTGAGCCAAGTTTGGTATCAATTCGCCGTGATAACGTATAGAACCATGGAGTAGTCTGAGTTGTTTAGAGTTTTTGTGGGTGGAGTGCTAGTATAAATGATGTTTCAGACCCGAGAAGTGAAATACCCGATAGGGTTATGATATGGCCAAGCCAAAATATTCAGATTTGGCAAAGCCACAGATTTATAAGGAGGATATCAGCATCAAGTTTTGAAGCGAGTCGGTAACTAGTTTAAAATGGTCAGCTTCAAAACCCTGGATAACTATTTAAGTATCATCCAGGAAACAGAGAGTAATTTTGAGGGCCAATGGTGTATAACGCACGTTTTTCTGGAAGTCGACATCCGTATGTTTGAGTCCCTAAAAACAAGTCTTAAGCGTGTATGTTCCGGTCATTTCATCATTTACATTGTTAAAATTGCAATGTTTTGCTGTGTCGGGTTAAAAACTTAAACGGACCTTTTTAGACGTATTTGGGGTCAATGGTGAAAAATTTAGTTTGTCAGGAGCTTTTGTCCGGTAGTTGGTGATTATATGAAATATTGAATCTATAACATATTAGGTGTTTATATTAGGTATTTGGTTTTTGTTTTAGGGATAGACTTATTTATGTTTTTTTATCCAAGGCTGTTTTTGTTGATTAATTTGTTTTTACTGTAGTTTCTATTGGTGAGATAAAACATTGGTCACAAAAATTGCCTAGTTTTTTAATATGTCCTTCTTCATGTAACTTTTTAATTTCAGTGTTAAATCTTTCCTGTAATTTGTTAGGCACCAACCTTCCTTCCTGATTTTTGGGTTGAAATCTCCCCTGAAATTTTATTTGAACACTGTGTATTTTTTAGCGGGCAATACGTGAGATTGAGTCTGTAAATTGTTTCGCTATGTGATTTTTGAGTTTAAATCGTAATATTGAATGTGTTAATGACCACAAATTGGACATGTTTTATTTAAAACTCATGTCTGGGACCGGAAAATAAGTCAAACTTTTGCAACGTGAATTGGGCGCTCAGAAGAAATTGCATTCATTTTCGGGGTAGCTTGACAGTTCGAAATTTGTATTTGATTCCCGTTTCTGATTTTCAAGTTGATAGCCAAACGTAACGCATGCCCAGTTTCGACAGTTTCTTTGAGGAGTTTGTTTTGAATCTAAGTAAACTGCATATTAGCCATCAATAAATATCTAATCAATATTTCCTTCTGACAGCCTAGATCACAATTCTCCGAGAGTTCCTTCAATTTTCCACAGAAGTGTTTAATTGATTTTCCTTGGAAATGTTTTGTTTTCAGCGGAAGATATCAATCAAAATTGATGTTTCTAGTTTGGATAAACATTTCCTTCATGAGACGGCAAGTTTTGACTGTTGATAAAATGTTCATCATGAGGTGCGGTTTAGTGCTGCATAGAACTCTTCTACCTTTTGTGCCTATGTTTAGATAGATAACAAAAACGACTCTTGTCTTCGTCACCGATGCTCCCCATTCAAAATGAGTTGAGTTTTGCAGGCTATTCCTAGCGTTTCGATTGAGCAGAAACTTCTTGATTGGTTCTATTGAATATAGGCTTAAGAGGTAAAGGCACTTGTTCTTGTAAAGGGTCAAGCAGGTAGTCGAGCGTTATTTTTTTTTGACAGTGGGGCTAACCATAATTGTGTCCGCCACTTTCCCCACATGAGTGGAGGGCTGAAACTGGCTTCTCCAAAAAGGCTCGATGCCCAAAGGGTCCGTTTATGAGAGGCTGACTGCGCCATGTTGTACACAAACTGAAATGTGTACCTTATTTTGCAATGTGAGTAGGCCAATTATTAAAAAAGACTTTTGCGAGGCAAGTTCGCTTTACAGATTTATTGATTGGGTTTTTGCTTATCGAACCCACTTGAACAGTTTGGCTCGCTCAAATTGCCCGGGAAAATGAGATGTCAGAAGATTGATTAAATTAGGCAACTTTTCACAAATTCCAGAGAGCAAAAATTAGCCGTTGTTAAATGTAATGAACAGATAATTGTTCCCATGGCTGAATAATAGGCGCAAGACAGGTAGATGTAAAACAGTTGCTAAAAATGGAGAACAATAAAGAAGTTTGACATCGGAGAAAATAATTTTCTAGAACAATAAGAATGATGATGATGTTTGACACAGAGAGTGTGTTTGAGCGCCTAAAATTTTATAACGCCAGGTCTTCTGGCGTATCATTGAGTCTGTAAAAACCAGTTTTAAGCGTTTATGTGCCGGTGAACTCATCATTTACAATGTTAAAATTGAAACGTTTTGCTGTGTCGGGATAAAGACCTAAACGGTTTTAGGTGTATTTGAGGTCAATTGTGGAAAAAAAGTTTCTCAGGAGCTTTTGTCCAACAGTTAGTGATTATACGGGATGTTGAACCAATTAATGTGTTTATATTAGGCATTTGGTTTCTTTTAGTGTTTTTCAATATGTCCTTCTTCATTTAACTTTTTAATTTCAGTGTTAACTCTTTTCTGTAATTTGTTAGGCACCAACCTTCCTTCCTGATCTTTAGGTTGAAATCTCCCCTGAAATTTGATTTGAACAGTGTGTATTTTTGAGCGGGAAATACGTGAGATTGAGATTGTAATTTGTTTCGCTTTGCATTTCTTGAATTTACACCGTATTATTGAATGTGTTAATGACCACAAATTGGACATGTTTTATTTAAAATTGGTGGCTGGGACTGGAAAATAAGTCAAGTTTTGCAAGGCGAATTGGGCGCTCAGAAAAAATTGCATTCATTTGTGGGGTAGCTTGACAATTCAATATTTGTATTTGATTCCCGGTTCGGATTTTCAAGTTGATAGCCAAACATAACGCATGACCAGTTTCGACTGTTTCTTTGAGGAGTTGTTTTTGAATTTACGTAAACTGCATATTAGCCATCAGTAAATTTCCACAGAAAATCAATTTCAACAGAAGTTCAATTGATTTTCCCTTGAAATGTTTTGTTTTCAGCAGAAGATATCAATCAAAATTGATGTTTCTAATTTGGTTAAGTATTTCCTGCATGAGACGGCAAATTTAGACTGTTGATAAAATGTTCATCATGAGGTGCGGTTTACGGCTGCATAGAGCTCTTCTAACTTATATGCCTACATTTACATAGATAACAAAAACAACTCTTGTCTTTGGCGGCGATACTCCGCATTCAAATTGAGTTGAGTTTTCCTACCTATTCTTAGCGTTCCGATTGAGCCAAAACTTCTTGATGTGTGCTATCGTATATAGGCTTAAGAGGTAAAGAGACTTTTTCTGGTGAAGGACTAAGCAGGGCGTCGAGCGTTATCTTTTCCTTTGCCAGTAGGGCTAAGCTTAATTGTGTCCGCCACTTTCCCCACATGAGTGGAGAGTCTTAAACCGGCTTCTCCAAAAAAGGCTCGATGCCCAAAGGGTCCGTTTATGAGAGGCTGTCTGCGCCATGTCGTACACAAACTGAACTGTGTACTTTATTTCGCAATGTGAGTAGGCCCATTATTAAGGACAGACTTTTGCGAGGCAAGTTTCGCTTTACAGATTTATAGATTGGGTTTTTGCTTAACGAACCCACATGAACAGTTTGGCTCGCTCAAATTGCACTTGTAAATGAGATGTCAGAAGATTGATTAAATTAGGCAAATTTTCGCAAATTCCAGATAAAACATTAGCAGTTGCTAATTGTAATATTTAGATAATTGTTCCCATTGCTGGATAATAGGCGCAAGACAGGTATGTGAACAAGAGTTACTAATATTGGAAATTTTTAAAGAAGTTTGACTTCAGAGAAAAAAGCCTTCTATTATATTAAGTATGATGACGATGTTTGGCACAGCAAAAGATGACTTCAGGCTTCAGTGTTCTTTGGATACAGAGAGCAACGTTTTGTATATAAAGATGAGTCTTCAGAAAACAAAGCTATACAACAAAATTGCATATACTTTCTGCAGTTCTCCGGAGAGGCAAATGCTGTTCTAATAGTTTATTTCAAAAGCACGAAGAACTAGAGAATACATAGTCTTCAGAAAGCCATAATTTTGTTGTCTAAATTTTTACCCCTGTTTAACCTACCTGAGAAACCCTCAAGTTGAGGCTGGTCCTTCGGAATGTAATAATGAGAGTTACATTGGAGAAGCATCTCGCTAATTTTGTTCAGAAAATTCATTTCAGTTTTTAATACCCAATTAATAAAGTAAATTCTGTTTCCTGTAGAACAATTGTAGAGCGTTAAAAAACCCAATCAAGAGAGTCAACCATTTAAAAAGTGACATGATAAGGGAGGCAAAAGTGACAATGTGATGGTGATTTTTCAAGTGCTGAAAATTCGATTAAAGCCGATATACCGTTGAAAAAACTTTTTGAAGAGCTATCTGAGTTTTGTCATGTGTTCTTGTTCCGACAACTTTCAATTTAATTTTGGAAGGCAGTAGTCCTTTATGGCTATTCTTCTTAAATATTGCATGTGAAATCAATTTAAGTTTTGACTGATTCATCAGAAATTGAGTCCGCGGTTACGCGTCCCAATCATACAAAGTACACAAAAAATTTTTTTCAAAACAAACAAAAGCTATGACTGCAAATATGCGTCACAATTACAGAAACAAAAAAGACATTTCCTCAAATCGTAAAAAATTTGTGAGTGCGATTATGCATCATTGTTTTTCTCTTTAAAAATACTGGCATGCACTTTAACCTGCTTCTTTTTAACAGTCCAAATAATGTCTATCTAATCCTGATGAGATCAGGCGCATCGTTGATACTAGAACTTTCGAACCTATTTTATAATTTTTAAACATAGTTTTTAACAGATGCAGATATTTGACGGCTGCCATAATGTAGTTGTCAGTTTTGGGTTAGGTCCAACGCAATATTAAGGTTATTTTTAAAAAATATTTTTTTGAAAAATTGTTTTCTCTTTGAAAAATTGTTTTCTCTGTTTTCGAAATTTTCTCTCTAAATTCTCAATCAACAAACGCAAAAAACTTAAGCAAGTTGCTATCAGCAGATAACAGTCTTTCAAATTTAGCCCAGTCCCATTTAGAGATAAGATGGAAAAATTCTCTTTACTATGAAACATTAGATTGATCTTTAACAAAAAAATTCAGATCAACCACAATATTTGGTAAACATTTTAGAACTTTTGCCATTAGCAGTTTGTTTAACAGAAAGTAAAGACAGGGAATGGTTACAACCAGAGGGCTATCAACTAAATGTCACGGTTAACAGAGAGGGAACAAAAGGTAGAGGTGTTGGCATTTTTGTCAAAAACGCTATAACATTTGAAACAATTGGAACATACCGTTGTAACTGTTGCCGATTTTTAGCAACAAATTAACATTTTCTTAAGTTGAGGGTTGTCATTAGCTCAATTTAAATGAACCAAAAATAAGAAACTAAAATTTGACATCAAGTATTCAGATTCATAACAGTATTTGGAAAACCTGGTAACTGAGGAAAGTTCTTTTTTGATAGTCTGTGGTTACTTCAACATAAAACATCACTCAATATTACCTAGATTGGCCATAACACAAGATGGTAAATAGGTTTTGATCTAAAATTTTTAGAAAATGAACACTACGCTAGAGAAACTAAAAGCAGCAAACCGTGATTTGACGCAAACTCTTCGATTGTTTAGGTAAAAAGCGTCTTAATTAAAGCTGTTGCAGATTAGTAATCACTGCTCTTTTAAAAGTCTGGCTACAAAGGGAATTATTTTAAATATGAAACAGTGAAGGGAGGGTTTTGAAGCAGTCATTTCTGATATGAAACATGTGATACAAAAATTCGAAGTATTTCTCGAGCATCTCATTTGTGAGGAATTGATGACAAAAACTTCAGCAATTGAATAAAACATATAGCAGTTAAAAAGACATAGATTTCAACTGTTTGTAAAAACGGAGGACAAAAATAACCAGCTGATTTTCAATGCAATAAGGAACAAACAGCAAAAATTAAAAGAACGAAAGAACTTTTTTATCAGAAGTTTAATATCTCTCAATTGGCAAGTTTTTGGCGTCTAATTTGGCAAAACAGTGATTGAAACCACGTCTAACATCAAAAAAATTAGTAGCGAGAATGCTGTAAAAACAGAAACTGGGGACAGTCGAGAAACTGTGAACAAAATTAAAATTATGTACAGCGAAGACTGCTTTGATATGAATAGTTTCCTTATAAAAAGCTCAAACGTACAGTTGATCCAATTTTAATATTTATCAACAAGTGCCTTGAGATAAGAACTTTTCCTGCAGTTTTTAAACAAGCTGATCTAATCGCAATACATGAGGGTGGATAGTGGTCGGAACCAATGAATTAGATCTTATCACTGCCAAAAATAGATGAAATCTTTGAAAATTTCGTGTACAATGAATTGTGCAAATCAGTGTGCTTTTAGATAACAAAGAGGTACAGTTAGTGCATTGGCTTACTTTGTAGAGAGCGCAAGAAACAATTCGGAAAAGAAACCCAATTGCTCTATTGGTTTTTTCGAAACATGAAAAAGATGTTCGATAGAGTCAATCTCTGCACTCTACTAAAACAACAATTTCAACATAGGCTTGAGGTGACGAACACTCACGACGATAGAATCATATTTAAGTGAAAGAAAGCAGAACATTTGGAACAAGTACAAGGCCTGTTACATTTGGTGTTCCCCAATGCTCAGTTTTGGAATCACCACTATTTATAATATATGTCAATGATATAAAAAACTGCAGTAGTTAATTTTGACACTATATGTGGATGTTTATTCTCTTCAACCTCAAAAAAAGTCTGCGATAATCTTCTTCAGGACTGCCTAAACAAATTGAATCTATTTTTTTAATGATAAACTGATTCTCAATATTGAAAAACAATTTTTCCTGCGATGAGCAGGAGAAAAACTTCTACTAAATTCAAAAAAAGGAATGTGGCATGCAATACTGGTACAGAAGTCAGATATCTTGGCATTTTACCTGACATCCTTTTTAAATTTGAAAAACATATGAAACCAGGCAGTTTAAGTTGACAAAATTCATCGCTTTACAGATCAGGGTTCATTTTAAGCATCAAACAGCTCATATATATGTTCAAACCATACGTGTAACCTGCTGCCTATGATGGAACAGTAATCTACGGAGCTATAAACAAGAAAACTATTCAACCGATTGAAACAAAATTAATCAATTCACACAAATAATTTTACGAAGGAAACTATGGCAATCAATTGTTAATGAACTGGACAAGTACGAAGTTTCCTAACAAAACAACTGTTTGTTTATGAACTATTGAAAAAATAACTAAGGTAATAGTACAAGAGGACAAAACTGATAACCTTAACAGATTTCGTCATAATCTTTTCTTCATTAAACCGAAAAAAAATGCAGCCTTCCAACTTGTTCATTAGAATTAAATCAAAATGTATTGGAATACGAATTAGACAATAGCTCAATTTTATTCTCAAGTTTGATTCTAAATATGTTGAAACTATAAATGCACACAGCATATCAGAACTAAACACACACCATAATATATTCCTTTGAAATGATATACAGGACTTTCTGATATCATCATCTCTGTTTCAAAATGTTTTTTGTGCCACTCCAGTACATGAAAAATGTTATGGTTTTCGGTATCCTCCTTTACAGCTCTTAACTAGAATGGTGTAAAATAAAATTTGTGTAACTTTACTTTTTGTTATTTCTTTCCCGCGAAAATATGCACTGTCTCCCAAAGCATCAACCAACTAGGCATAAAAGCCTTTTTATATCCTTTCAGATGTGCATGTAAATTAGTTGTATGAACTAAATGTTTTTACATACTTTAGAACAATTTATTATTATTACTGTTAACTCTTTTCTTTACTTTTGAACAAGATTGTGCATTTGTTAAATTATTCGGCGCAACCTCGTTACCTTGCTATGTTTGTTGTTTTTAATGCAAAGTTTGAATTATTGTCCTTCCAACAGAGTTTTGCATTAATCTTCTAAATTGTCTGTTAATATAAAATTAAATTATGCCTGAAGATATAAGCTAAGCTAGTGGGTTTGGAATTAAATCTGTCTGAAAAATCGCACAATGGTAAGACTTTTATTCCATAGGCTTAGACTTGTTGTTGATTCAACTTAGACTTTACCTACAAGTGTTGATACGTTTGTTCCTAATCCTAATCATAATCTTACTATCATTCTCTTGCTTCAGTTATGTCATTATATTCTCATCCTGTTAGTTATTATAAATTACTCAAAAGAGACAATGCGTTGCTAGTGGCAATCATAAAAAATAAGTAGGATTCCGTAGAAAACCATGTTTTTGCTTAAAATCGTCCATCCGAGTTTCATTTTAGTCATAATTCATTACTGGGCAACGCAGCAACAGTTCATACTGTAAGAAAGGGTATCAAAGGTTTTGAAAAAATCAAATAAGTCATTTTTTGATGTTTTATAATAGAATCTACGGAAACTTGTGCTGTTTTTGAATTTTTGTTTTGTTTCTGGCCGTTTGATAGTTATTTTGAAAGATTGGTGCTTTTTAATGAAACTACATTAGAACTTAAGGCAATTTTGTCATCAAAAGCTATAAAGTTTAAACTTCAATTATTATCCTTCAATAAAGTACTTCAAAGCAATCATTCAATTTTTATCTTTTCGACAGATTTTAGCATAAGACTTGTAAACTCTCTGTTAAAAAATGTTTAAATAATTTCTTAATTGCAAGGTATAAGAGCTAAGCAAATAGAATTTGAGATAAATTTTGGTTGGTATTTAGAAAATAAGTTGGTCGCTTCAATACAATTGCAATAGAATTTATACGGCGATAATGAACAGAGAAGGTTTTAAATTATAATCTTGTTCATTTCATAAAATTTGTCATCCATAGTCCTCTTTTCTTTCGCATTTCAAATGTTTTTATCCAAAAAGCTAGGCAATTTCTACAGAGATGCGCATCTGGTCTTTCAATGGTTCTAAGGTATATTTGAAAAAAAAATTTATTGGAGTAAACCAGAACTTGTCACTGTTTTCTTATTGCATTTGCTTGCCTGACATGGTCAGAAAAAAAAGGATAGACACTCTCATTTTTAGGCAACTGAGAGAATTTCAGCCATAAGACAAAACCTCATTTTTGCAAGTTTTTCTCGCATATCTTTTGGGTCTTCAAAATCACAAAAGCTTAAAAGTTGTGTGTGGTGTTAATAACTTCATTACTTAACATCGTTATTAAAACCTAAATGATTTCAGTATCAAAAAAACATTTAGCTGTTTTTCTTTTGTTCCGGACCCCGAATTTTTAAGAAAACAAATTCAATTTTAAATTTGTTAGCTGGTACTGTAGCTCAACAACCCGGAAGAGGCAGGTCGAGTTTTGGTAAGTTGGAGATTCAAGATGTTTAAGCTCAAAAAGGTATTGGAGAGAAAAAGATAAATTAATTTTAGGAAATTCAAAAGAGAAGAGAAGAGTGAAGATTTTATTAAAATCAGTCGTATTGATAGTCTGACGAATAAATATGATATTTACAGTTTACATTTGGTAAAAGACTAACGTATCAAAATCAGGCGCCTTTGAGACGTGTGAGCAGATCTTATATCACAATAAATGCAAAAAATTACCTCACTTGAGATCATACACAGAGTTTCATTTACTATTAATATAGATTTTACATTATATATATACATTTACTATTTTACTATTAATATATAATATTTATATATTATATAATATTAGTAGACAAATATCAATATTTGACAAACATACAGCTCAAAACTGATTCATATTCATTTTTCGAACTTAGCTGCAGTTGTGGTTATAAAACTGGTAAATTGTTTTTCCGAGTTCATTAAGATAAGTTTCGTTCCTAAGCTCTCAGACGTTTTCTAATATCTTTTCTGTAATCCATTACCCCCCCCCCCAGATTGTTTCCGCAAGTTAAGAATCTGGAAACGCACACTTTTGTTGTCAGAGTATTTCTACTTTCTGCTGTGATAAAGATTTTGTCAGAAGATCTGCTGTCAATTTTATTGAGTTGTCATCAACTCGTTCTCGGAAGAAATGAAATTTTGTGTCAATGTGTTTTGGCCGTTTGTGAAGCACTGGATTAGTTGCAAGCCTTATGCAGCTCTGGATGTCCCTTCCTATAGTTATGGAGTGATACTCTTTGTACCCCAGATCTCTTTCAAGACCACGCAATAAGAAGGCTTTTTGAACGGCGGCTGGTAAACCCTGGTAATCTGCCTCACAAGATGAGAGTAACACTGTTGGTTACTACTTGACTTGCCAAATGACAGATCGCCCACTGCCTCACAGCTTGAAATAGTATTTCGATCGGCTATCTTTCACACCAATCAGCATGTGTTTCAATAACTAGAGTGCTGTTGCTGGTTGATGGGAAAAAAAGTCTACGAAATTTAGTATGTTGTAAGTATCTTATCACGCCCTCAACTGTTCAAAATGCTTGAAATGCTCAGCCAAAAGGCTTGAAATGCTCAACTTGGGAAATGCTCGAGTGTTGGGTCCTTGATAAAGCGTGATGAGACTTTTGTGACTCACATGATATCTTGTCTAGTTTGCTTAGCTATATAATGTTGTGAACCTATTGGAAAAACTCAAAGACCATACCAGTATGAAACTAAGAGTGAATATACGGTTACTTACCTTCATGAGCTACTTCAAGTCTTAGGTCTTTTTCAGCTCTTTTCTGGTTTTTCGCTTGCTTTGCAGTCTTTCATTTTGAACTGTTCTCAAACGTTTTGAAATTACTTTTCTTGATATAAATTTATCCGAATTCGCATTCCAAGAAACCATTCAAACTTCCTTTGTCATTCCTTTCAAACTTTGATTCTCTTGAGCATTTCAAGTTGCTGATTTCTGTTTGACTATTTCCGGCTATGACTAAGTCATCAACCCAAACAATTTTACATCTTCTTTGCTTTCAAAAACAGAGAGTTATCGTGTTTACTTCACTCAAAAGGTTGTTTAATTAGAAAACTGAATGCTCCTAAAGCCAATTTTTGGCTTCTTGCTTCAGTCCGTTTAATGATTTTCCAACCTTACTAACTAGCTAGTTGCCATTGCTGTCTAACTTTTCAAAGTTTCTGGTTGCTCCAGATCGACTTTTTGTCTCTTTTATGATACAAATAGGATGCTTTTGCATCCAGTTGGTTAAAAAAGAAAACTTCGATAGCTTATAAAACTTGTAAGTTTTTATAGTTTTCAGTTTTGTTGAAAAAAGATAATTGAACATTCAATTCCCTCAATTTGATAAAAACATTTTTGCTGTGTGACAAGCTTTAATTTTATCAATATTTCTTTTGAGTCTTTTTTACCTTTGTTTGCACATCGGCCAGCAAAAAATTTTTTTCTTTTTTCTTTTGGAACCAAGTCCCAAGTTTTTTTTTAATATTTATATATGTTATATTTAATATTCAATATATATTTATATATATATATATATATAAATTTAGATTTTAATATTTCTACCTTTCTTCCATTGCTTCAAGCCAATAGTCTTTTTTTTCGGAGTTAATGGCGTTTGCCGAGTTTTCAGCTTGATGAATTTTTCTGCAATAGTGATTTGTACAGCATGGAAGTAGCTTTCACCAAAACAATCCAGATTTTATCTAGACCTATCTGTTTGCTTAAGTTCTCTATCTTGTGTTACTTCCTCTACCAAACTTTTCATTTCATTGTTTTCTGAACAAAGTTGTATGGTATTTTGGTCCCCTACAAGAATATCTATTTGATTTCGTCTACATTTCATTTGCAGCCTTGAGGGTGGTTTTCTTTACTGTTTTGAGCTTTTGACAAGTACGAGAATTTTTGAGGGCTTTCTTTCTATGTTTTTCGGTTGTTGGATTAAACTTTATATTAATTTTGGATTTTGTTTTTAATTTGGTGCTTCTGGTTTAAATTATTGATTATCTTCAGATCTGTATTGTTTTTATTTTCCTGAACACAATCTGTTTCAGTTGTGCCAACTAGTGAAACTAGCTACTTGAAATGTTTTTATCCTGAAGCCTTGCTCTTACATCGTCTAAGTTTAGGTATAAAAACCCATCTTCTATATCTTTGGCTTCAATTCAAAATCCTGTGGTTTGTTTTCATTGAACATGACGTTTCCTGAAATAAAAAGATGCCTAGTGTTTTGTACTTCGCAACAAACAAGCTGTTCTGTTATCAGAGTAGCCAATGAGCAGACACTTTGTAGTTTTTCGGTCAAACTTGGATATTTCACTGGCGTCATTTGTTTTTTCAAAAAGCTCAGCAAAAAAATTTTTTGATGGTCGCTCAATCCATTTTGTATCGAAAATTGTTTGAATGCTGACGTTGTGTTTTTATTTTTGACAACTGAATTTGGCAGTTTTCAATCCATTAGAAGGCGTCTGGCAGCCTCCATTATTGTTCTATCAAAGCATTCAGAATCACCATTTTGCTCGGGTGTTTCAAGAACTGTCAATTCAACCGCTTTCTTTTTTCACGCAAAATTTTTTAATCGCATGCTTTTGCATTTTGTCCCATTATCAGTTCGCAAAAATCTAGTCTGTCAATTGGAACAAAATACTCTTTGAAAGCTTGCAATGCTCTCGTTTTGTGTTTCATAAAGTTTACTACTGCGTAGCCACTGATTTCTTCTATGTCACTAGTTGCATATCTGTTGCAAACTATATTTGGTAGACTCACTGGTCCACTATTTCCACTATTTCCAAAGTAATCTCTTTTTTAGTTGGTTTTTAAACCCCGTTTTAGGAATAGGCCTTTTAAAATTTTTCCCAAAACACAACTTTCACAAAAATGTGAAGCCTGGGAAGCTTCAATTGTTGTATTTGCTCTGTCTCCAAAGTGCAAGTGTCCCCGTTTTTTGTGCCAAATTTTTGCTCAAATTGTGCCCCCAGCTAAATTTGAAATTTGGTGCTTCCTTTTTTCTGTATGGTAAGAAATAGAATTTTCTTCTTCATATCATTCTTAAGCTTTTTTTGCTTTTGAGTCTTAGAACTGACTTAGGCTCATGCATTAATTACTCAAAGGTCAATTTATGTAGCAGACGTTTCGCGCCTTGTGCTTCCACATCTACATCTCTTATTTCATTATATTTTAATTTCCCTCCATCTGGACTGCTAACTCAGGTTTCTGGTGTTTCATCAGTTCAAGCCAAGTTTTATCTAGCATTTTGCAATCAATACTGACTGAATCTACTGGTAAATCAATATTCAATATTTTAAATGAGCCTTCAGTGCTTAAACTAGACGCTAAGCCTAGACTAGACGCTTATAGGGATTTTTTGCTAATGTTTACATGCACTTGCAAGATGGTCATTGGCTTGGAATATTTTTCATATAGCGTTGTCTTTTTGTAACAACTAGCTGCTAAATGTGCCAGGGTTGTTATATGTAAAACGCGATCTAGGGCTCAAAAAAATTCTCCCTACGACTTGATTTGAATTAGAAGCGTACTTTGATGACACGGCAAAATGCTGATCTACTTCTATATCATCTCTCTCTCTCTCTCTCTCTCTCTCTCTCTCTCTCTTTCTCCCTCTCTTGTTTTCTCTTTCTTTCTCTAAAATACAAAATACTTGTTTTTTTGGTAGCCCGTTCAAAACTATCGCAATAAACATTGTGTCAGAAAGCTCCTTAACAGCATGAGGAAGCAGGTGACCAGTTCCTGCACTCTGATGAATTACAAGTGGATTACTTTGTCCTCTCAAAGTGGTAGTCATGTGGATGGCCACTGCCTCATCACACTTTTGTCTGTGATTGTCTCGCAACTCTGAACCGTTGTTGGAGACGCTGCCAGACTTTCATTCTAACATCGACATCCTTGCTGTTCACACAGACAAGCTGAATGAGCTTGAGGCTGCTGCCGTCTGTTGTCATTGCAGGGTGGAGCCAAATCGGGTGTTTTGGCTCTCATTCTCTCGTATAGCTATAGCTCTAGCAGGAGTCTGCGCCTCGTATTCTTGCTTTAGCGCTCCATTTGCATATTACCTCAGTTGTGCCGGCCTGTCAAGTAATTAACAAATGTATGTAAGCATTTCGAAGAAATTCTTGGTTTGTTCAAAGGCAGAAAAAACGAGCGCTCCATGTTGGTTAGTTATCTGGACTGCTAACACAGGTTTCTGGTGTTTCATCAGTTCAAGCCAAGTTTTAACTACCATTTTGCGATCAATACTGACTGAATCTACTAGTAAATCAATATTCGAAATTTTAAATGAGCCTTCAGTGCTTAAACTAGATGCTAAGCTTTATAGAGATTTTTTGCTAATGTTTACATGCACTTGCAAGATGGTCATTGGCTTGGCATATATTGCATATAGCGTTGTCTTTTTGTAACAACTAGCTGCTAAATGTGCCAGGATTGTTATATGTAAAACGCGATCTAGGGCTCAAAAAAATTCTCCCTACGACTTGATTTGATTTAGAAGCGTACTTTGATGACACGGCAACCTGCTGATCTACCTCTATATCATCTCTCTCTCCCTCTCTCTCTCTCTCTCGCTCTCTCTCTCTCTCTCTTTTTCTCCCTCTCTTGTTTTCTCTTTCTTTCTTTAAAATACTCGTTTTTTTGGTAGCCCGTTCAAAACCATCGCAATAAACATTGTGTCAGAAAGCTCCTTACCAGCATGAGGAAGCAGGTGACCAGTTCCTGCACTCTGATGAATTACAAGTGGATGACTTTGTCCTCTCAAAGTGGTAGTCAGGTGGATGGCCACTGCCTCATCAGACTTTTGTCTGTGATTGTCTCGCGCCTCTGAACCGTTGTTGGAGACGCTGCCAGACTTTCATTCTAACATCGACATCCTTGCTCTTCACACAGACAAGCTGAATGAGCTTGAGGCTGCTGCCGTCTGTTGTCATTGCAGGGTGGAGCCAAATCGGGTTTTTTGGCTCTCAATCTCTCGTATAGCTCTAGCAGGAGTCTGTGCCTCGTATTCTTGCTTTAGCGCTCCATTTGCATATTACCTCAGTTGTGCCGGCCTGTCAAGTAATTCTCAAGTGTATGTGAGCATTCCGAAGAAATTCTTGGTTTGTGCAAAGGCAGAAAAACGAGCACTCCATGTTGGTTAGTTATCTGCTAGCCCGCTGAATATCCTCAACCTCAAACTGTTGTGGGATGGTTCCCTTGAGGAGTTTAAGATTCAAATTTTCTATCACAACTTTCTATTTAGTTTTTATGTACAACAGAAATCTCGACTTTTAGACCTTAAAACTCTCGTCAATCTAGAAAAACAAAAACTGCCAACACTGACAACTGACACTAAAATCTCATCCAAAAACTCTGCTGGCGTATAAGCATTCTGATGGCTGCGCCCTAAACCGCCCTAAAAGGATGCGGTAATGCTACAACCTCGTTGAGGCAGGACAAGATTTTTGTCAAGTTATAGAATCAAGCTGCTTAAGCTCAAATGATATTAGAGTGATTAAGATAATTTTTTATGAGATCTAAAATAGAAGAGAGGAGTAAAGATTTTAACAAAAATGTTTCGTATTTATAGTCGAAGAATAAATATAACATTTACAGTTTACATTTGCTAAAAGGTTAACGTATCAAAAAACAGGAAATTTTTTGGCCTGTGAGTGTGTGTCTTTTCATAATTAAATGCTTTAAATTTACTTCACTTGTGATTGTTCACAAAAGTGCAATTACCATTTAACATTAACAGATAAATATCAATATTTGACAAACATACAGCTCAAATATGATTTATGTTCAATTTCTATATTGTTAGCTGCAGTTGCTGTTACAAAACTGTTAAGATATTTTCTAATTTCTTTTCTGTGATCCAATATAATCTATACTTTTGGATGAAATATATGAGCAATTTTTTAACCCAACATATATGGGCCGACAACCAAAATATGAACAATAAATTTCATCACAATGTGTTTTGCGGAGCTGAAAATATCCAAAGTTCCAATATGTTCTCAATTAAAATCTAAGCGAGGAGAGGATATAAGCTGAGCAAACTGAGGATATAAGCTGCCTCATGAACGTGGATGAATAATCACTCGTCAGGGTCAAAGATCGAAGATAATTGCGTGGCGCGTTGTGGCGTTGACGTACAGAATTAGTAGTGTGTCAGATCTTCTATTGACGCTCTGAGTTCATCAGCTGCCTCAAGGGCAATGTTTTCAAGCGGTGCATAATAATTTTTGATTCAGCATTTTTTTTATAACATGCAATCAAATCTGATTTTCGAAATTTTCATTAGGCGTATAAAAAAATCCATGTAAAGCGGGACAGTAGATATTAGCGCGACAGTAGATATTAGTTTGACCGCATTTTCTGGATGCTGCAAAACCGATGGCCAGAATCAATTTCTTTTGAATTCTCTGTTTTTCTATTCGAATTATTTTTTCCTGCTGTGGAACAGGAACTTTTTCTAAGATAGTTTGTCATAATTGAAGAGACTGAGAGACCGTATTTTCTAAACTGATCGAGCAGTAAAAAACATTGGGTTCAAATTTGTTTGAACTCGTAGTTTTTGATCTTGTGGGATGGTTTTAAGGCGTGGTTTTAGTTTGTGCAATTTTAATGCGTGCAATTTTAATGCGTGGTTTTAGTTTGTGCAATTATAATGTGTGCAATTTTAATGCGTGGTTTTAGTTTGTGCAATTTTAATGCGTGCAATTTTAATGCGTGGTTTTAGTTTGTGCAATTTTAATGCGTGCTTTTAAACTAAATTAAGTAATTTATGTGAATTTTTTATGTGACCTCATTGCTGATTTTTTTTCTCTAAAAACCTCTTTGTGCTCCTTCCATTTTCCAGAACATTTGAATGGCTGTGTTTGGTTTCCTTGGCTTCAGGTAGACCAAAAATAATAATTAACAATAACAAATGTCTATTAATTCTGTATTCTGTTTGAACTGGCTTTTAACTTGACAAAATTTAATCAATATTCAGATTTTTGGAATTTAATATGCACACCATTTAAACGAAAGTTGATCTACGCCTAATTTAAGCTTCTCTGATATATTTTTGCTACTTATCACTTTCTTAATTATTTTTGAAATGTTCTTAAAAAATGTTAATTTTGATGAGTACTCAATCATTTTTTAAGAACAATTCATTACAAAATCGGCTGTTTCTTTTTCAAGTGAATATTTACTTCGCCCTGCAATAAACTGATCTGTCACTTTCTGTTAATATATCTGATCACGTACTTTAATCTTTCTGATTAACAGTAATTCAGATACGACAAGAGGATAATTGTTAGTAGCTTAAGTGTTTAAAAGGTTCGTTTTTTAATACTTTTGTACCCTTGTAGCTTTTTCTTCAACAATTTGACCAGATGGCAAGTGCTCAACTGCAAACATCAATCAACTTCCATTTTGGTTTTCTGTATTAATAAAGAACAAATATTGATAAAAATTTCGGACTCTCTCTGTAAATAGAAACAAAATGAATTCACCCAACTTATTTTTATCCAACTGTTGAAGTTACTGGTCAATTTATTTAATAAATAATTGCACCAAATTAAAGTTTTGGCTAGAATTTAGACGTACAAAAAAACGGATAATCGTTTTCAATAAGTGCACATAAAAACTTCATTAACAAATAAAAACGAAACTCGAAACATGCTGTATCCCAAGCAGAAAACTAAAGACAAAAAACCCAAGAAAAAAGATATAAGAATACATCGTATAGATAAAACATTATTTTTTTTATTTATATATATATATATATATATATATATATATATGTGTGTGTGTGTGTGTGTGTGTGTGTGTGTGTAAATTGTTGGCACCACTTCAAATCAGCTACATAAGCGATCAGACAGCAACAAAGAACAAATAGACTTTTAAACTGAAAAAAATTTTGATAAACAAATTTTTCAAAACTCAAGTATGGTCAAAACTGATAATTTTTACAAGTTGGGACCAAAATTTTGTACACCCCAATCCCCCATTTTTTGGAAGGGGAAACCCGAGGAACCCGAGGTTATGGTAAGGGTAACCAGACGGTTAGGGTAACCTCTAAACTACTCATGGACCCAACAATCGTTATTGCATCAGACCCACAAGTGTGGCTATTAGCAATTATATAGTGCAAAATTGGCATTTTTTGATTATTTGTCAATTTTCGTTAAATTTCCTAAGTTGTTTATTTTATGATATTTTAGCTGTTTATTAAAGGTCAGTTACATTCGAGGCATTTAGAGCCATGTAATAACCATCCGTGCTTATGTCAATAAAAGTAAATTTTGCAGTAATTTGACATTTACTATGTAAACAATGATATAAATCACTTTCTTGATTAACCAATCAGAAACGAGTAGCGATGATGTTATAAATTATAAACATTTGATTATTTACTTGAACCGAATTGTTTGAAGAACAAAATTATATTGTATTCAAAACCATTGGAAGCTGCTATACAGAGCAGTTGGCTTTCAGTTTAGACTAAAACTTGATTCTTTATTTACTTTAGTCTATTTTGCTAAGATTTGCTAGGTCTTAGGATCTTGCGAGTTTAGGTTAGTTGAGTTTACTTGACAAGACGTTGGCAACATTACTAACCCTGGCTTAAGACTTACAAATTCCAGCACAAGAGTGAACATAGATTATCACTAACGATTTTCTTAACTTCAATCAACCATGTTAAAGATACAGTCCTTTAATACGTCCGAGCGACTAATTGTTTTAACGAGATTGTTAGTCAGTCGAAACCTGTGAAGAACTAGGCCGGCTTAAAACTCGAGAACGAGGCTGTGTTATATCAGTTTCGCTGAGATTCTTGAGCAGCCCCAACATTTGGACGGCCGACCCGGACAACAACACTCACAGCAACGAATCTTCAATTTAATTTGGTGGATCAGAACGAAATCTCTACGATGACCAGCAAAAGTTGCAGTAGACACTGGAAAACAGTTGCTTGGTAGACGAGTGGTAAACTGAAGACATTAGAAAAAGTGCAAGCTCACCTACTCAAATTGTTCTCCAGACACCTCACTGATCTAGAAGGCTACCTTACACAAAACAAAACAATGACTGCTGAAAGTGCACATCGAGGCTTCTTCGAGACGTACGACAACTTGGAAGCCAACAAAAAGCAACAAAGGTTACTATTGAAACTATAGTAATTAGAAGCTTTTGACAAAAACACCAAGCGTTTGTAAGAAGAAAAGAGCAAATTATTGAGATGGGTAGTTGACAAAAAACCATTTCTCGGAGACACCAAAATTTTTTGCACAGAATTCGTCAGTTATTGCAAAAACATATTTCGAGGATACAAATCAGTGAAACTTGCTTGCCCTATTTTGTATAAATTAAGAAATTTTGAGAAAAAGTTGAAAACCAAAAACTCAAGTGACTCCGAAAAACAGACATTGTGTAATCAGGTGGAACGGTTAGTAGAAAAACTAGACGAAATCTACGCGGAATCGTTTCGAACGATAAAGCAAGATTTTAGATCCCGAAAGCTTATGGATTTAAGCAATATTAGGGATCACTATCGAGACCTGAACCAAGGCAGAGCAAGGACTGTGGACACCAAACATCGTTTGTGTCATCCACATCGACTGGTGACAAAGACTCGAAAGAGACCGTAATTGAT
>NC_134469.1:57154872-57234193 GCF_964194025.1 Convolutriloba macropyga
ATGTCATAGAATAATTGGCCTTGTTGTGAATAACAGGAATTGGTAAAAGCGGCAATGCCTGGCATTTAACTGGCAACGGCTTTCAGCATTTCACTGCGCTTTGTCGGATTGAATGCATTGCAAAAGTCAATTTGCAAAAAACTCGAGGAACTGGACGAGGTGAGTTTTTTTTCATAGGAAATTTTAGTCAAATGTATAATGGCTTCCGCTCCTCCCTTCACTCCCACACCCAATTGCAGGCTCTGGAAAAATTCCTTTGCTTCTAAATTTGCTTCATTGGCTAAACATTTAGCTATTAGCCTCCTCAAGACCTCTCAGACTGCAATAGGGCAAATACCACCTTTCTTTTTCAGCAAGGCTGATAATGATGAATTACATAGAGCTTGTGAAACAAATTTGGGAAGTTCCCCACGGCAGCTTATGTTTACAGGCTTAATCAGTACTTTCAAAGCAATTTGTGACTGATCTGAAGCGGTACACTGTACAGCATGCAAAAGATGTTCGGGAAACATTTTTGAAGGACCAGCTGCTGTAAATCTTGAAAATGAGTTCGGCTGTTCCAAAACATTTTCGTCACTGAATTGATGGGTTTGTGATAAAAAATTTTGGACAACAATAGGCTTTTCTTAAGGGGATGCAATTTTTTTTAAACTATCGAGAGTTGCCTTGTTGACTGGTGCAAAACCATCAGAAGCCAAAATTTTTGCTGCTCTGCCATATTGGCCCTGGAAATACAAATTTTTTGCACGTTTGATAATCTCTTCGGAGTTTGTATCGTTTGATAGTTTTGATTGTTTCAAAGAGCAAGCTTCGTTCCATAGCCCTCCAAAGTCTCTGCTTTCCCAGCGATTAACTCTTCCTAGAATTCTTTTGTCGTTGTTCCGCCTGTGTTACTGCCCTCCTCTGTGACTGGCACGTAAAATGCCTTTAGACAACTCGAAGAGTTTTCTCCAGTTTAGTTCTGTATTATGATCTTCAATGCAATCAGTAATGACGTCAGAGAAAAGCTCTGACCATTTGTACCGTACATTGATAAGAACATAGCGGATTGTCGGGACTTTAGTGTACAGCAACGTTTTTATATCTGGAAGGTTACCATCTGTTCTAATTCTTTCGGAGTTCAAACCGGTTAAAGCCTCGTCTACATAGAGTGCGCTCTCGGCATTAGTTAGCAGATCGTCAACTATGTCTGATAGTTCCTTGGAGATTCTTTTCAATTTACTTAAAAGTTTTTTTGAAGCAGGGCCCTATCCAATGTATCCAACTTTCGTTTCTTTGAAAAGATGTTCTAATACCTGGATCTTATATAATTTGTCGGCTGTGTCAGGAATAAATAAAATAGAGCCAGGTGAAATGTGAAACTTATTTTCTATTGTAAGGTTGGACATCTGTTGTGTTATTTGACATTTAATTTTGTCTGGTCTTCTTTTTATGCATGGCAGGATATATCGGGCAATCTAATGGGACATAAGTGGTTTTGTATTTTTTTAAACAATATTTGAAATTTTTTTTATCTCTTCCGCATTGTTTAGACAATTTACTCGAAATTGTGGATCAGCTTGGTCGGAAGTTAATGTGCAAACGCACATTGCTAAGCCTCCCTGTCGTATAGTCGAAGTGGATCTCAACAAGTTCAGCGTGAACATTAAGCGCTTGCTGTTAGCTCCTTATTTCTGGTACCGTTTCAGTAAGCAAATTAAATTAAAACACGCCTTCGATAACAAAAGTTCGTTGAATATGGCTTTCTTTTTGAAAGACCTGAAAAATGGATCCGTACGAATTGCTCGCTCTTGTCTGCGCTTCCAGTTATGGTCTGATCAAAATCACAAGTAGACAGTTACTCGAAAAATAAGATTAAACAAATGGTAGAAAAGAAACTACCATTCTAACCTTTACAAAAACGATATCAACAGTTCATATTAAATTCTGCACGCTAAATTCACAGTAAATTCTAATATTTTTGAAGTGCAAAACAGGGGATAAAATTCTAAATTGACATAGCTCAGCTTAAATAAAAGCAGGGATTGTTGATATCATGAAAGAGCAGTTTTTTAGGGCTTTCTACTTATATATTTTAATAAAAATTGTTAATTACCTTCAAGCAAACCATTACACAAACACACATACGCAGATATATATACAAACACGAAGAGCAGAATTGATTTAAATACACGTGAGCCCCGTCAGATTTTAACTGGCGGAAGCAATTAAATGCTCAGGACAATTGTCAGAAATTATCGGAAATTGACAATATAGTTAAAAGACGTAGAGGATCTCTGCAGCCGTTCATAGAGCTCAAAAGAAGTGGTGTCAATCAAAACTGTTCACTTAAATCCATCCATTCCATTAAATGTCCAGTATAATTATAATATTACCTTTTTATTAATCGGAAACAAAATCGGAAACCAGGAAATCACGTACGCCTCTAAATTAGTTATGAGACTACTGCTGTCGAAACTAATCGTAAACTCAGCGGTCGACTGGCCTCCCAGGCTGAGGTTCCAGACCCAATTGATTCATGATCAGAGATCATCATGCGTCGCAAAACGAATTAAAGTACAACCCATAGAAAATGGGTGCAAAAGGGACTACGGTCACCCAATTCTCGGAGCAATGATCTCAGATAGTTTCTATCAGCAAAGTCTGAATCATAATCTGATCATAAATCGCACTAAATTGGGCCTCGAACCTGAACCCTGGCTCGTTTTGAATCCATTAGTGATAAATGGTAGGTATACAGCAGTCTAATATACAATTAAGCATCCTTGTAGACAGTATCTTTGAAAAACGTGTCGACGATGTATTTGTTCTCGATTGCATCAGCCCACAGACGGAGGTCTTCGGTTATCTTGACCGATTTCTTCTGCTGATAAGTGTCCATGTTTCGGTTGCGATTTTGTTTGCGTCGAATGGATTTGAAGCAGTTGAGGAAGATTTTAACAAACGCCCACTTAAGAAGTTGGTAGCTACGCAACACAATAGAAATCGGACTCGGAGCGGGCACTCGCACTAAAACACTGTAATTGTAAGTCATGAATCATAAAACGTAAAAAAGTTGAAACATGGTTGGCTAAAGTTGCTTTCAATCAGAGATAGTTTGTAGCCATGAAAGGTACAATAAATTTTGACAGCGCAAAAATCCCAAAATTGAAAATTTTTGAATTTCGTGGAAATAAATATTAAACATACCCGAAATTGGTGGAATGTTCCCATAATGAACACAATTGAGTTGTGGCACCGCAAAGTTAGATTACGGCAATTAAGTTGTGGTACGGCTTTCAACCATTGAAAGCAAACAAAGTTAAACACAGAGAAGGGAAAATAAAAGAATCCAATGGTGAGGCCATCGCCCCGAAATTACTAGGAACCAGGCGGACTTGGGACGAGGACCGGCTGGCCAGACCCACAGACCAAAGTCATTATGGTCAGACAGAACAGACTTTGGTCACCGTGGGCGAGACTTATAAAGAACTAAGCCAGACCGTGGGCAAGACCTATACTTTCGTCACATTCGGCAAGACCGAACAATATCTCAAGCCAGACCCTGGCTCAGACCGACACAAACATCCTGATGAACTAAACACAAAATTGAATATTAAATTTGTCCAATTTCAGCTATTGCGCCTTAAAGTCGTCAACATGATTCATTTAAAAGATTTCTGTAATATCACAAAACTATTATTCGTGTGAATAACGCAATTTGTGGAAATCAATTTATCTTTTTTTCTTTTTACTTAGCAATCCATTTCTTTTGTGCAGTAGACCGTGTTCTGTCTTGACTTAGGTTAGATTTTTGAGCTTTGATGAACCATTGGACCCTTGCTGGGGCTGATATTAGAGCCGCTTTTTGTGATATTATTTACCCAGACAGGTTATGAAACCTAGATATTTCTGATTAACCAGACTAAGAAGCTGCAGTGGGCCAGACCGAAAAGACCAAACTGGAAAAATGTGCAAATTGCGGTGACTAACACGCAACTGTCCCGTGTTGCAGAAGTCACACCCTTGTTGATGAAGTTCTCAGTAAAATGAGGACCAAATTCAACACAATGTCCCACAGCGTTACAATTAGAATCTTTAGCAAGAGTGGCTTCAGTGTATTTAACGAAAGAACAGATGGAAAAAGGTCCGCGGTATCATCAAGAAATCAAACCAGATGCGAACCGTCAACTCAACAAACATGAGTCAGACTAGCGTTCAACAAACCAACAAAATTTTCAAGATAATTATTAAAATTTACAATGAAACTGTCGTGATCATAAAAAACATTGACATTTTCTGTTTAAATGAAGTCAAAAAAGGCACAAACGTTTTGTACATGAACGTTATTTCGTTGCAAAAGAAACAAAATCAAGCAGTTTTTATGTTTTTGTAAGAGTGGGACAAGGGTTACAGATGTTAGACTACATATATATGGGAAAAACAGCAACTGCCAAGTATTAGATACAATTGGTGAAACACTAATCAATGGAAACGTTTGTATAATGAATGTTTATGTATCACCCAGTCAAGATCTACGCTTATATGAAATATTTGACAGCAACTCCAGGAGCCTTATCATATATAGAGCTGAACTGTACTTACAACACAAAAAGGCTGACCAACAACACAAAAAAATGAACTGCTCGACCCGATTGAGAATAGAAATTTCAAACTACCGAACAACGACTATTCTATTTATCAATCGAAGCAAAAAATAAGAGCCAGATCGAGCTTGGTTTACATTTCTGAGGCCTTTCAGTTTTTAACTGCCGTGGCACTTTTTAAGTAACGCGCAATTTGGACAGCGACCACTCAGTGACAATTAGAACATTAGGTACGAAACTTCAAAGAGATTTCAAATGAATTATTTCACAAATCAATTGAAAATTCCTATGTAAGGAAGTTGACAAATCGAATTAGTCGAGAAATAATCGACCTCATGAAACAAAAGAAAAACGGAAGAAGGCAACTAGCATTTCAAAAGATGACATTTTTTGTCGCTTGAGAATAGAAATCATTTCTACAAAGAAAATTAAAATGGCAGCAAAAAGTTCGGGTGAATGACACAAATTCAAATAGTTGACGCAACGAAACAAACAGGCAAAAAAGGTTTCCGGAGAGCAATTATGATCATCGCCAGCAACCAACAAGAGTCAAGCAGATAAGATCTTCAATAAACTTTAGTTACAAAGTTGCTTAAATTGACCATGTTTAATGTGAAATCTTTAAAAACCTACCGAGTGAGACAAGGAAATAAAATCAACACGAAACACAAGAACTGAACGAATATTTTAAAGAAACAGACAAAGCCCAAAATTTCATTAGAAACCGGTCTAAAAGAAATAATTTGAGATCGTAAACGTTGAAGAGTTCAACAAAGTCCTGAAGAAGGCAAAGAAAGCATTGTCATCATAAAATCTGTAATCAATTAATTAAGGCGTCACCGAAATGCATTAATATTTCATTTGCATTATTATTTTCAGCTCATTCAAATTAGTTTACGTTCCACAAGTAATAATGCTCCCAAAACCTGAGAAAAGCGGGAAAAAGTCAGAATACTAAAGATCAAATAGGCCTACCATTTGCATCGCAGAAGTCTGTTAAACTTAATAAAACTTTCTTCCAAGGCCACTGTGTAGCAATCAAATTCTTTGAAGAACAACAAAGTGCGTACAAAGCCAACAGATACAGAACTGATAATCTTATGGTATTGATTCAGCAAATAATTAAAGCATACCAGTGGTCAAAAATGGTTGGTCATGATATGGTTTGCCATGATATAGAAAAAAACTTTGATGGGGCGTGTAGAATAGAGTCTATTGACAAACTAAGGAAGGTTGGAATACAAAAAAATGTCATCAAATGTGTGAATTCATTCCTCTAACATATAAATGCTTTATTTAAAATCAAGAACCCAACAAGAATGAAATTCTTCCCTACATATTATAGAAAAGAAAGGCCAAAATCCAAAGAATGAAATAACAATCATGAAAAAGCAGCTCTAAGGAGCGCTTTAGACTTTCTTAATGATTAAACGTCCCAAAAAATTAGTTTTCTTTTTTGTCTTGAGCAAACAGACAGAGCAGGTTTACGCTCAACTATACTCCTCTTCTTCTAATTAATGCTTAATTCCCCTTTTTTTATTTATATTTTCCATTCCCCTCCAGGACACAAAAATACTTCTTGTACTTAACCTCACGCCTAATAACGATCGATATCAACTGGAACCGCGACTAGCCAGCGATACACAACGACAAGATATAACAATCATGAAAAAGCAATAAAAACACTCTACTGCGTTTAAAATGCCTCAGTATCCCTGAAACGGCAGAGTTTACAAAGTCAAACTTAAACTCACAAAGTCTTGAAACTTGTATTTTAATAAATTTGACTGTTGATGGGTATACATGAATTTCGTTGGGCCAGACCGAGCAGACCGAATTAGGGCATGAGCGAAAAGCCAAACTCAAGTCCAGACTACGGTTGGACGCAAGACCTCCGATCTTGATCCAAATCACTCTGGCCTATACGGGACTTGGGCCATGTACCTCATGCTGAGAAGATTTGATTCCACAAAGTGGTAAAATATTGCAACCGCTTCCTGTTTCGCGGAAACAGATTGTGACAGGCCCGATGAAGATGGGCTCTTCCCATTTAGAACCTTATTGTGTTTTGCAGTAAAATGAGGAAACAATTATTTTACCGAATAAACTAAATGTTATATTTTTACTAACGCGCGTCTTGTCAGAGAAAGACCGCCTCAAACGCGCATCATCATCGTACATCACCATCATCAATCAACAATCACGGTGAATATTGATTAGCATTTGATGGCTGTATGCATCTAAAAAGCTGAATAACGAATGAGGCCACAATTTTTTTGTCATTTCCATAATTCAGCTTCACCTATTGCACAATATGTTAGGAATTCAAAAATTTGTTTACCAAGTTAAGTCGACCGAAAGAAAAAAAATTGAGAAAGAAAAACAATGTTTTGGGATCAAAATAGAAACTGACTTGTGAATTCAACAGTAATGTTGTAGAACACGTAGTTCCAGTAGAGAGAAGTGTTTTCTCTCACTCTGGAGTAGGTGTCACTGAAGATGGCGATCAGCAGATTCAGCAGAATGATACCCGTGAACAGGTAGAAGATGAATACCATACCCACCAACACGTGTGGTCTGAAATCGTGATCGGGACAACCACTGAAAATGAAAGAAAAGTAGATTTTTAAACTTTACAGCAAGTTTTGTCCATAGAATCAATTGTCATTGTATGTATGATATTTATTCTCAGTTTAAACTTAAATCAATTTTTCTCCCATAGTTAAATTTTTGGTCAGTCGCTATTTCCACAGTCATTTTCATTTTATTATTATGAGTTCGATCTGAAAACTGTCTTACAAGCCCACACTTACCCGATTTTGTAGCGCTTCACAAAGATTTTTTCAGCTGATGCTTAATATAACGAGAGTGGTGATAAAAGCAAAAAGAAGATAAAGATCATCTCTAACAAAGGATATCATTACATGATAGAATTTTTCATACTTTTGTTAAGTAATTAATTAAGTAGAATTTTATAATAGTTAAATAAACAAAATAAATAGTATACTCGTCTTTAATTTCTAAAATAGTCAATTTGCTCTGTGTTATTTTGAGAACCGTGAATAAATATGTGTAAACCTGAAGAGACTGAGTCCAGATTCAGTACAGTTGAATGCATTTGTTATGTCCTCGAGGAACAGAGTGAATCCATACATCTGCATCGTCGGTTTCATCAAGAATCCCCAGAGATCCTTCCACAGCTGTTCGTCCACATCTCTCGCTCCTGACAGAATGGACTCCATGCCTATTCCGAATCCCAGAACCATCGTGAACATGATTGCCAGAAAGGCGGTCAAGTCTCGAATCATATAACTCAGCATTATGATATAGGGTCCAAGTGAGGGGAACATGACGAGATAGAACAAAATTCGGAAGAAGCACATTATCAAGCAAATGGAATATGCGACATCCGAAAGATGGTAGGCGTTAAAAGAGCAAATCATTTCCAGCTGTGAGACACGAATCCCAAACCCTGACAGAAAAAAGGTAACAATGCCCAGGTCACAGAGGTTGGGTTGGCTTCCAAAATATTGGGAAATTCTCCTTCTAATTGACCCCTCACCAGAGAAGAGTTGATATATCTCCTCTATCACATATCCAATTGCATAGGCGAATGTAGCGTATTCAGCCTTGTTAACTCCTTTGAAGCGCTCACTGGACATCATGAAATTAGCGAAGAATGCCACGACGAAGGCGTGAACAATGAAATTGGACCAAAATTTGGTAATGGGAGAGTTGTAGAATCCAGAGAATTTTGCAGCTGTGGAAAGGCAGCTGAACACAAATAAGAGAGTTGTCAAAAAAATTATGCAAGGGCATTTTCATTCACTTTGTGAGAACTTTTTTCCGTTTTCTTTTCTATGTGGTTAACCAGACAAAATTTTCGACTTAGTTATAATTACGAACAATTTTTTGCAATGATTCGGAGCAAAAATGGCACCTTTTGCTGTAGCCACGAATCCAAAAAGACCGAAAGAGGGTACAAGTATTGAATTAAAGGCCGAAGGTGCGAATTGGAATGCCTCAGACGAACAAAGTTTGTCGATATTGTCTTCATTATTGTCGTCATGAAATCAATTGAATTTTAGAATAAATCATGATTATTGGTGCTTTATAAAGACCTAATTACTGAGCGAGCCTTACTCAGCCCGTGGACACTTCTAACAAGTTTGGCACTTTTCTCACCGCAAGTCAGAATGGTCTTTACACTCAGTCATTTGTTGTGGTGTTGGTTTGGTAAAGCTGTGAATGGTGTGCATGTTCTGGACAGTCTCTCTTGAGGTCTCGTATTCGAGGAAAGGAATCACAAATGGACACAACAACCCACAAACCACATTCTTGTTAGTCACGTAATTCTTCATCTGCCCCGTCCACACTTCCAGCATAAGGTCTAAAAGGGGAATTTTATCCATATAATCAGCAAATGAAGAATCATTGGAATTCACTTATTTAAGCTTTGTTCAAGTTGCGCCGTGTGTTGATGCGGGTACCCAAAATAAACAAAATGATCTTTTAACTTCGAACAATTCCAGCCGTTAATAACAACTTATAGAAACTGAGCGTTCTCTAAACATCAATTTTTACGCTCCAAAAAAGAGATTACAAATGTTTAAAATAAAGATATCAAAAATCAAGTCGTGAGCGAAAATGCTTGAGTATATAAAAGACATGTAAAAAATCATTTCCGCTCTTCAAGTTGTAGAATGAGCTAAATAAAATGGTTGGCCCAACCAAAAAGCAAATTGTTTATATCTGAACGAAATGGCTCACATCAAATTTCAGTGCGAATGGGAGTTGACAAAATTGCCAGTTTTGAAATCCCAGATCCGGCACAGAATACATGCTACAGGGCATGACAGATCACGTCAAACTGCATGCAAACACAAATAATTCAATTGTATAAATCCTTTTTAGGCATATTAGATTCAATAATCAATCAAAAATTAACTATTATGCAGTTGGTTTCTTTCTCTAAGTAGAGTTTAGTGGAGGTCTTTTTTTCTGTAACGATATATATTACTATGACATGAGCTCTGATCACAGAAAAAAGTCGAAAAACAATTCTGAACATTTAAAGCCAAGTTTAAGGAATCAATGCTGTTTTTACACTGAACAGACTTCGTTTAGTTGTCTGAATTTACACTTTTCATAATAAAAAGTGACATGATCTCAATATGTTCATAGTAAAAATACAGAGTGAGAAATACTAGGATTCAGCGCTGATTCTAGAGTAAAAAGATTACAGTGCAAAAATAAGTAAGATAGTATGGAATCCTCTAATCAAATCTATACACAATAGGTAAGTAACATAATAAGCATCACAACACAACACGTATTGTCATAGCAAAGTGAACAGACAAAACAGTCCCGAATAGCAAAATATTCCCAAACAAATTTCCAGAGAAAATAGTCCCTAGAAAGCAGACAAAACAGTCCCGGACGAAACAGTCCCAACTAAACATACAGTTATACATATGTACACAATTTCACAAAAAAAGCTAATCATATGATTGTGCGTCATTGAGCAAATATTGAGCTGATTACAACATATTTTTTTTCAAATTATGTATTTATAAGCTGAAGCTTAGCTTATATATTATATTCGTTAATTGGCTTTAGATTATATATTAAAATGTTGAAATTTGTTTGATATTTAATTGGTCTAGGACTATTTTGAATATAGCCACAATTGTTTTAGGAAGGCAAGATTTCAGCAAAAATTTAGCAAAGCCCTGTCGTGTCCTCGCAGCAAGTACCGTCGAAAATCAAGCACCTTGCATCAAATAAGCACTGTACTTAATGGAGCCATAACTGTGGCTAACCCAGAACTGGTTTCTGTGCGAAGAAGCGGTTGAATCGTGCCATCTGTGCAGCCACAATGACGTTGTGTTTGAAACTGTCTGCAATCCCACCAATCAAGTATCTCTGCAGTTTGTGGATGTCATTTGCGCACAGCTCGTTCACAATGCTAACCAAAAGACAAATAAATTGCACAGAAGTGAAAAAAAAACAAATTGCGTCTATGCCCCGGTCTAAAAGGGGGGAGGGGGTTGAGCCGCGGTAAATAAAAGTAAAAACAATTTACCGATCGAATCTTGACATACTTGAACGGATTTGCTGCAATATTATTGCATCCGCAGCATTTAAAAATTATAAGTGACGAATGCCGAAAAACATGGAGCCAGATCCCAGATACTTCTAAGAACTATGGGAGTCTGAGGATCTATTATGTTTCGCCCCCTCCCGCCAGTTGTTGGGCAAATATCTTTTACGACCCAACCCCGATGACGCACGTAGTGCTATTTTTATACATAGTAAACTGCTAAATAACAAAAAAACTACACAAAATACGTAATTGAGGTCACTGGGGGGGGGGGGCAGAATAGATCCAAATATGACGAGTGCCTAATGAGCTGGTCCTCGTAGAACTGGTGAAGGTTCTGGATGCTCTCCTGTCTGTAGACACACTTGACTGATATACGCATCTTGCTCAGTCTGGTGAGAGTGATGCCAGCCGAGACACAAAACAACACTCTGTTGTGAAGACGCTTCCAAATCACCAAGCTGAAAAAACGAATCAGTAAATTTTTAACCTGTCTAATAATAGTGTACTTCAATTGGAGTTAAGTCTCACCTCATTCATCTAAGCAAACCAGTATCGATGTAAAATCAGACATTAGTCTATTGTGAAAGAAGCTAGCAGAAATGACATTTTTACCAGGAAAAAAAACATCCTAGTTGTTACCAAAAACAACTTAATTTGGGTGGGGGTTATCGTTTGAATGTGCTATTAAAAAGGTTGTCTGTTATTTTGATTTAGATTAAATATATTAGTTTCCTTTGATTGCGAATGTTTTGTATGATTGTGTTTTGTGTTGTGAGGCTCTTGTCGAAAGACAGTTCTGTTCGTTTTCGACAAAAAGAAGTCATGTCAGTGACATCCGTGGCCCCAATTGTAGGATTACGAACTGTTTTTGTACTGTATCATATCGTTGTAAAATCAGCAAGATAAGTAACCAATCGCGAATATAATAATCGGAATAGGAACTTTGGGAGGAACTAACAGTATGGGCGACTGAAAGTCACAAATGTAATTAAGCACAAAAGAATATTCAATAATTAAATAGATGCGCAAAAAGGAACTGCATATAATGTAACCGTGCGAGACTATTCATCGCAAACTTAGATGTTTAAATTTAACTTAGATGTTAAATGTTGAAAAATGTGAAACTTTACGGTAATGTGACTGCTTGCATCAACTTTTTGAGACGACTTGACTTAGGTTTCTCAACCGTTTCCTATTGAAAATCTAAATATTACATCTGCTCGTAACAACGAGCACACAAATACAATTCATCTGTTTATTAAGACTTTGCTTGTCTTATTTTATCATCATGTGGAGTTCTCAGTTTCACGGAGCGTACTACACCATCTGGACTGGGGTAAATATGTATTATTTTTGCGAGAGGCCAGAGACCTCGCGGGGTGAAGTCTTCAAGTTTCCAAACCAAATCATTTACCTTCAGGTTTTCAGAAGTTTTGTTCCACTTCGACGTAGTCTGTTGGTTAGGGATGTATTCGCGAAGGGATCTATTCAAAAAGTGCGAAGTTAGTTCTTGAGCATATTTCCAAGACTTGGACACGGTGACTTTTTGCGTTTCGAAAAGACCAGGAGGGTAGTTAAATGACGCTCTCCCGAGTAGAAAGTGGTTAGGCGTGAGAGGCAGAGAGGATCGTTAATTTCACTCGGAATAATTGTTAGGGGTCTAGAGTTCAAATTTGATTCAATCTCACATACCAGTGCCCACAGAGTTTCATCTGAAAAGGATCCAGACCCAATTACTTTGTACAGAGACAACTTAAATACCTGCACTAAGCGTTCCCAACTTCCACCGAAGTGTGGAGCCGCAGGAGGGTTAAACACCTACTCAATTTCCACCTGAAGCAGATGTAAATGACTTGCAAAATCTTGGCAATCTCTAAGGTTTGCAAAACTGGATTGCAAAGAACTGTTTGATCCAACAAAGATTTTCCACAATCGGAAAAGAACTTTTTTAGTTTCACTCTACGGCTATTAAAACGACGGATGCAATTGATTGTCGAATCTGTTGTCAAGTCAACGGCAACTGCTAGATGGACAGCGCGTACTACTTAGCACATGAAGAGGTGTATATGTCTGGACCTGTTTATTCCATGTTCTTTAACTGGAAAGGATCATATGAAGTCTAAGCTTGTGGTTTGAAAAACGTGATGATTTTCTTGTAATCTGAACACTGGGATGTGAACCATTTGGGGGACGGCTACTTCTTGAATTATATGTCTGAATGGAATGCATTATCTACCTGTTTGTATGACTACAGCCCTCCACCTAAGAATCAAATGGAGTTCCATTATTAAATTTCTAGTTTATTCTAGTCCACAATGTATGTTTGTTTGATGGATACGCTTTACCATTAGACTAACACTCTGGTTGTTTCCGTCTAGGATCAACGAGAAGCGTGCAGGTTCTAGTCTCAATGCTTTGGACAATCGTCCTCGAGCACGCAGGTGCTGGTTATGAACGGCGAATGGCGATAAAGACACAATTCTACTGGTAATTGATACTCCAATACCTTTTCAGTTCGAAATTTCCGATTTAAAATCTTGATGTTGGGCACTTTTTTATCAAGTAATTGTAAGCTTTTGTATTATGTTCTAGTTACAACTTGGATTCCTTGTTTGTGCATTTATCTGCAAACAAGGAGCAAAGCGCTGCAACTCTAATTAAACGATTCAAATTACTGAAACGCAATATGTCAATTGGCAATTAATTTTTTTAATCGGAATATAATTTTTACATGTTGAGCAGAAAGTAAATCTTGTTTCGGCCACGTGTTTTTATTTTGACACGGTCAGGGTGGGCCTAATAGCCATTTGAGTTCATCTTGTGAACGTTGTAGCTTCGGGTGCCATCATCAGCGGGTTTTCTGGCAGACAAAATATAGAACCAATCTTGTGCAGAGGAAACGTCTAAAATTTTGGCTACTCTGATAGCAATGAAGATCCGATGACGTATCTTAGATGCCCGTAGCCAGTACCAAACGGTCATGCTAACGGACCAAAAAACGTGTTTATCGTTTTCAATATCCATATCATCTTTGACAAATTGAGCTAGTTGAGCACCATATACCGCAGCCTGTAGTCCCAAATTAGGAACCGTCATCCGTTTTATTGTTGCAACTCTTGTTTTACCAATTACAAATGTGACTGAGACGGATTCGTCAATGTGTTCATTTCGTAGATAACAGACAGCTGATAATGCTAACTCGGATGCATCTGTGAACATGTGTAGTTCAATCGATGAAATCGGTATCTCGTTTAACAATTTGCGAGGAAGATGTACATCCCGAAAAAACGAAAATTCTTTTTTCAGATTCTTGAATTCTGAACTCTCATTAAGCTGTATTGACTTGTCCCATTTGGGACCGTGGTTTCATATTGCTTGGAGAACTATGCGGAATCTTATTGTAAAGGGTGCGATATTTCCTAAGGGATCAAAGATGGAAGCAACAAAGCGAAGTAGATTACGCTGACTCGTTTTTTTTGTCGAGTTTGATCTTATGGAACAGTTTTCGCTCTTTAACAAATATATCTGTTTCAGGAAACAAGAGTAGATCAAAAACTTTTTGAATTTGTGGTGCTAATATTTTTGGGTTAGGTCGCATATCTGGATTCAACAGGTCAGGAACTTGTTCACTATTTGAAATCCAATTCGTCATATTGAAGCCACCAGTAGCAAGAATTTGTCGAGTCTCATGGACAATTTTTGTTGCTTCATTTGGGCTCGATACGGCAGCATACAAATCATCCATGTAAATGTTCCGCTCTATGAGCTTTTGAACACTTGGATGAATTTTTGCATTGTCCTGAGCAAATCTTCTGAGCACGCAAGATGCGATGCAGAGTGAATCTGTTAAACCAATTATATGACTGGTGTATTCATAAGTTTCTACGTCTCCAGTGTTCTTCCAGAGGAAGCGTAAGTAGGGTCGGTCTTTAGGGTCAACTTTTACCTGCATGAACATTTGTTCTATGTCTGCGCACAGCGCAATTCGATTCTCATGAAGCCTCATAATGACACCAGTTAAGTTGCTGAGCAGATCTGGCACTTTCAGCAAATTAGAATTGATGGACTGACCCTGGAAATTGCTGGGAGGGTTTGCAATTCTACGCACCTTACCAGTTTATTTTTCATTGGCCACTGAAGGATGGGGCAAAAAGGAGACATTATATGTCAGAGAGCTGGCATCATGAACTTTAACAACGTATTTTTTTCCAAATCTACGTCCAGAGTAACCTGTTACTTTTCCTTTAGTAGCGGATTTTTTGAATGTTTCTGATATAATTTATCAAGTTGTTTTAATGCTAACCATCTGTTGTTGGGAAGAAATGCACCTTGTTTCCAGAGGAGACCTATCTGATAATGACAGTCAACGATCTTAGTTGTGGACTCTAAAATTTGAATCGCTGTTTTATCGTTTTTTGACAAAGCTTTTCGGGGTGACGCAATGCCCAAATTTTCAACTTTCATCCAATCTTGGACCAGTTTGAACAGAGAGTTGTTTATATTAAGCCAGTTTTGCACCAACGTATACTGTACAGGTGTAGACCCCTTAATATCTAAATTCGTTCTACCGGCGCACGTCCGGCATAATGGAGTTTCCATGGGGCATTTTTTGGACCTTTCATAATTTGTTTATAATGGATCAAATCTAAGTTATCAGTGCCTATAATAATTGAAACATTTTTCCGTTCAAGTTTAGAAATATGTATATGACAGAGATTATCATAATTTTTGTCATAACATCATTAAGTCTGACAAGTTAGACTGAGCTATCTATTGGTTTTATGTCAAAGCAAACTTTAGAGCAATCAATTTCCTTAGTCGTGTGATAATCACTTATAGGCATTTTAACTGTTTTTTTTTGAAAGACCATGTTTTTTTTGGCTGTTCATTTCTGAAGTAGACTTTGACAGCTACCGTTGTCTAGAGATGCGTATGTTTTCACAGACTGGTTTCCGTTTACCGGTTAAACTTCCACGATAAGCTACCTGGTTTATTCCAACAAATTGCACTGATTTAACGTTTGAGTTGCTTTTGTTCAAACAACTATCGTGCAGAAGTGTGTTATGTCTTTTGCCGCAGCCTTTTGAGCGGCAGACAGAATTTCATCGATCTACACGGTGATGTCCAAAACAATTGAAACAAAACTTTTGCTTCATTGCATGATCTTTCCGTTTCAAGGGTCTGCTTGGAAATGTACGCACTTGTATAGGTATTGTCAGTTGTCATTGTTCGAACAACTAACGCTCTCTTTCGTCTTAGACTGAAATTGCTTTTGTTCCCTTTTACTCAGGAGTTGATGTTATGGGTTCGCACTATCGTTAATACTAGTAGAATGCGACGTATCAGCAAGCGCGTTTAATGATGGCTGTGTGATGATTTTTTCCAGGACGTAACGTTTCCATTCGAGTCTAACTGGATTTTGTAATTTTGTTAAAGCGATGTTCATGTTGATGGTGGAGTGAAGATCAATAATAAAAACGATTTGTTGAAAGGTGTCGACAAGCGTTAGAAGAAACGAGGAGTGTTGAGTATAACTTTCCGGATTTGATAAGTTTGGGTTTCTAAAGTTCGACAATTTGTCAAAAAAAAGCATAGACAATCCTATTTGAATTGCCAAAATGTTCCTATAGTCTTGATAGAGCTGCTGCTTATAAACCACAGTTGCAACCGTAGTCGTCAACTAGTGGCTAAGCTTCCCGTGTGAGCAGTGACTGCAAATGGACCATTTTTTCAGCTGAGGAAATGGTTGAGTGATCAATAGTTGCTTTGAAAATGCTATTCCATTTTATCCACTTCATTGGATCACCGTTGGACTTTTCTGCGTGCAGTTTTCGGACAGATATTTGGAAGCATGGTGACATTGAGCTGGTTGAAAATTGGCTTGACCTTTCCGCATTTAGAGGTCCTCGATGTTCGATTATTGTTTGATGTGTTGCAATTTGTTTCTGGGAATATACTCTGAGGAGCGGGCCAACTGAGGGAATGTGTGCCAAGCAATGACAATGGAGTGGCGTTAGAATCAAATAGCAAGCTGCTGGATGCAGAAAAACTGACATTGTTGTTCACAGTGGGTGCTGATGAACTAATTGCATATTGCTCTCGATTGCTGATATCAAGACCAGGTTGAACTGGGTTCGAAAATTGAAAATTGAATTTTTCCGGTGGACAATTAGCTCTTTTGGTGGCACCAACACTGAGACTGAAGTCCTCTCCAGTTTTATCTGTGACTTCTCTTTGACGTATTTTTTTTTGAAAGTATCGATAAATTTTTTTAACTATGTTCGCGAGAACAATTGCTCTGTTCTGTTGGATCAATCAGAATTATTAATTTTGACACCAGAGCTTCAAGTTTTCGCTGCTTCTCTTTTATCTTTTCAACTGTTTCCTGTAGTATGTCAACATCTTCAGATTCATCTATCGAGGAGTTTAGATAGTCAAGGTGAAAGTGTGTATCGTCAGTCATCATCATCTTTGAGGATTCAAGCATCTTTTGTTTTCGTGAAATGTTTCTGGCTTTTTCTCTGCGGGGCTCTTTGTTGGAGCACTGGAACATTGGTGAAGATTTTCATAGGTAGTTGTTTCCTTCTGGTCGCTCTCCGAGTTACCTGTTGACCAACTGTCTACCATGAATATAACGTAGACTGTCTTCTTTACTTTGCTGGAGAGTATATTTTTCGTTTTTGGCTTAATAACTCCCACCAGATATGGAACACCTAATTTAACGTACTAACTGCCTGACAATTATCTGGTACAAACTTTTGCTAGAGGTTTTTTACCAGCGCTATCTAGATTTTTTTACAAAGACCAGTTACCTAATTGTTAGAAGCTTACCTGTTACCTGCTACCTGTCTGCTAAAACTTATACGAATAAACCAAACGGGTTGTTAATAATCTTACTAGCTAACAAAAGCTACCTACCTGCAAACTGATACCAAACGTACCTACCTACAAGCTCCCAAATTTCACCTATATAATACCTGCTGCCTACCTGCTGCAACTTGTACCTGCTTATAAATTTCACCTAACTAATACCTGCTACCTACTTTCTGCAACTTGTACCTAATTATAATTTTAACCTACCTAATACCTACTACCTACCTGCTGCAACTTGTACCTACTTATAGCTTTAACCTACTTAATAACTACTACTTACCTGCTGCAACTTGTCCCTATTTATACCTACCTTCTAATTACCGGTAGCTCAGTTGCTCGATACCTGCAATTTACCTGTAAGTGTTACCCAATAGGTCCACACCCTATTAGTGAAATACAGAAAAGTTGACATAGTAACCAAGCTGGGTTGGGAAGGCAATCAACCTGGAGGGATTTGGTGCGGGTAAAAACCCAAAACCAAAAGCAAACAAAGCACTGGGGGGTTTGGGAAGGCATTCAACTGGGAGAATTTGGGGCTGGTAAAACCCCAAATCCAACAGCAAACAAAATGTGGGGCGGGGGGTTGGGAGGGCAACCAAACTGGATAATTTAGAGCTGGTAAAACCCCAAAACCAAAAGCAAACAAAGCGCGGGGTGTTTGGGAAGGCAACCAACTGGGGGAATTTGGGGCTGGTAAAACCACAAAACCAAAAGCAAACAAAGCGCGGGGGGTTTGGGAAGGCAACCAACCGGTGGGATTTGAGGCGGGTATAACCCTAAAAAACCAAAAGCAAACAAAGCACTGGGGGTTTGGGAAGGCATTCAAATGGGAGAATTTGGTGCGGGTAAAACCCCAAAAAACTGAAAGCAAATAAAACGCGGGGGTTGGGAAGGCAATCAGCCTGGGGGGTTTGGGGGAGGAAAGAAAACCAAAACTGAAAGCAAGGCGCAGGGGTAAATAATAATATAAAATCTTAAAGACTGTCTGTTAATCTTTTGAATCTGCTTTCAATCTCTTGTGACGTTTTGCTAACCCTCTTGCTGTTACATTTAGACTGTTTTTGTAAAATTTCTATACCTTTGGATACTGAAACAACAAAAAATTTCGAGTTGCAGATCAATTGTTTTAAATCTTAATCAATTTTCTAGAGCAATACTTAGCTTTTCGAGGAGTTGAAATCGTTTCCTGACGTGGTTGGGCGTCAAAATTTGTTATCAAAAACAGTTCAATTTGGGTAGGGGTTATCGTTCGAATGTGTTATTAAAAATGTTGTTTGTTATTTTGATTTAGATTTAAAATATTAGTTTCCTTTGGTTGTGAGTGTTTTGTATGATTGTGTTTAGTGTTGTGAGGCTTTTGTCGAAAGTCACTTCCGTTCGTTTCCGACAAAAACAAGTCAAGTCAGTGACACCAGTCTTTTTAAAAAGAATCTCCAAAGCATCAATGATCCGTTGGAAAATTATGACATATCCGAATTTTCTTACGTATCATTGATATTTCGGAAAGTTCTACTGGAAATAGGTTTCTCATAACTTTCGCATTTGATATTTTTAGAAATACGTTAGGATTTGGTCGGCAGTTTCACTGGTAACTATGTAATTGTTAATATCTTGTCAAAAATAGGGCAATTTATATTTGATGCAACAAGGTTTTTTCTTTTGTCAAGTTTTTCACTTTTTGTGAAAGCACAGTGGAGAGAAAAAAGAAAAACGACGTTTTGTAACTGCTTGTGTATAATTTTAAAAAAACTGGAAAATGGAAAGCGGGTAATTTTTGCACTTTAGAATTCTGAATTATTGAAACTTGTTCTTACTTTCTAATTCTATTAAATAAACGCAAGTTCTATAATAAAAATTGATACTACCGAAAAATTGAACCAATAGTTTTTGGTTGAGTTATTTTGTATTTTTCAAGAACATTGACGATACAACATTGATAATTTCTTTTCATCCATTCGTTTTCAATGCACCCAAAACAACATATAATATAAAATTACGTGTAACGAAGAGAAACGAACAGTAATTTTAAGAAAACAAAAACCAAAACAACGAATAGTTTTCATCTTGTTTTTATTCTTTGCTCAATTCATTACTCTATAAATTAACAGTTTAACATTGCTACTATCTCTTAAATCGTTACTTTCTCGTTGAACTACCAAAGATTTCACGGGAATGGGATTTGGGAATTATTAAAAACTCCGATTACAGCTCCGAAAATTTGAAGAAAAATTGGTTTGGTAAAATGAATAAAAAACTGAACATAATCAACACAAAAACATTCAGTTCAATTAGACTATAATTAAGTTTGAATAATAGTTTTTTAAAGATTTTTGACCAATATTTTGAGAAGACAGATGGCGATCTGCGTTAATTACATCTGCACAAACTTCGACGTTCTGCATTTCTGCACTAATTAATAGGCGTCTTTTCAAAATACCATTCAGAAAGACTACAGCAAAATAATAAAATAACATTTTTATCAGTTGACGAATTTCAATCAAAACTCACATACTGCTACTAATTTGGCAGCAAAATTTTTTTGCATAATTTTAACTTTGTGTGAATTTCAAAAAATTATTTGTAACAATGTGATTCATTAACACCAATATTTATCTTTACGAATATCCTAGCTCTAGTTTGGCGTCTACTAACAACAAGCTGCCCAATATGATTAAAGTAGACTTGAGATACATTTTATCGTTTTCCTTAACATTTCAACAAAACGGGACATTATTAACATAGTTTTAGTGATGCAAGAACTTCATACTTTTAGTAATGCTTGTAGACGTTTTTGCGAAGTTTCACACCTTTATACAGAATTCATTATTGTACTGTTGAAAAAACAATAAGAACATGAAAAAATTCACGCTAACTAGTTCTTGCATCAGTAAAAGTATGTTAATAAACGTATGTTTTTGGCGAAGCAATAATTCTTGCATCACTAAACTCATGCTAACTAGTCGTATTTTAAGTGGTAAGCATACAAAAAGGCTAATAAAGAGATTTTAAAAAGAAATGAAAAACCAATTTTGCAAAGTATCAGACCTTTATAGAGAATTCATTATTGTACTGTTGAAAAAAAACAATAAAAACATTAAAAAATTCATGCTCATTGTTTTCTCGGATTCCGCAAAAAACGTGCAGCAAATTGTGTGCTAAAAAACCCATCTGTTTTAAAAACGTCAGAACCTTTTAATTCTTCAATTAATTTTTCATGAAGGAATCAAAGTAATTTTGAAGGTTTTTTCTTCCGTAAAAAGTTAAGATTTTGAAATAAATAATTTTACAGAAAAAATCAGAATATTTTATGCAAAAAACTTTGAATTGTAATTAAAGATTCTCCACTCTTTCACAATTTCAATAATTATTTATTAAGAAACTTTCTTTCTTTTAATTAGAGCATCCTTAATTTTAGCAATAAATTTGAATCCAATTTTTGAACCCTGGAGTTGTCAAGAACAAATCACGAGCAGCTTTAGATACATCTGCAAAACATCAAAGTTTGTTGTTGTTTCCATCGCTCTGCAGCGGTCAATAATCATAATTCCTTTTTTGCCTATTTACTTGGAGGAAAACAATTGTTCACTATTTCGTAACAAAAAAGCAAAACACAGGGCCACAACTCTACACTGCAATTCAATATAAAACGTACTGAAACAATTTCTTCTAATCTTTACATTTTTTGATTATCTTTGATTATCTTAACTTGTTGATCATCTTTTCAAAAGTTTTTCACCTGCTGAATTTCGAATTGCTTGTATTTTTTAAATTGCTGATTATTGTTCGACGCCAAGGTTAGTTCAATTTTCTAACGGGTATCCAAAACTTATAATTGCTGACCACGACAAAGTGAAACATTTTTTTTTCAAATTGTACGTTTTGTCGAAACAAACTTACGGTTTAATTTTGTCATTGTGCTGAGTGTTTAATTTATTTGAATTTCTTAAAAGTGATAGATCAAGAGAGACGTAAGAAAAGAAGATCGCAACCTTGTTAAACAGGGAAGAGAAGCTTTCGATATATCTTTGTTTGTTGTGCTTCTAAAACCTCGATATTATTTGATTATTAACATTTATTTTATTAAAAATTCTGCCTGTTAACTGCATAAAAGATGAAAAAATTCAGTTTAAAAATTGAAATAAGTTTTGTTAAAGGACCATCTTACATTTTTCAAAATATTTTCTTTTGATGTATTCAGGATACTATTTCAATTTTAGAATTCTCCACTATTATAAATTTGAGTTAATATTCCTAAAACAAATGAAAAATGAGTCATTTTGACAAAAACATTACAAAAAGAAACAGATCGGGAGCTATTTTACATAAATCTGCATTTTTCGTTGTTTTTTATTGCAGATTTCGATACATCGCCTTCATCTCAATCAATTGCATGCATATTACTATTTCATTGTCTTGAATTGAAGCAGAAAATATAATTAGCGTTTTTGTTCTTCAAGAACTCTTCGATTTCGATTACGCTTTGAATATAAATTTGCTCGCATTATTTAAAATTTTGTTGAATAATCAAGAGTTATTTCTAGCAATTTGTTTCCAAATCCAAATCAAATAGTTAGCGTGAATGAAAAAATTCAGGCTAACTAGTTCTTGCATCACTAAAAGTATGTTAATAAACGTATGTTTTTAGTGAAGCAATAATTTTTGCATCACTAAACTAATGCTAACTAGTCGTATTTTAAGTGGTAAGCATACAAAGAGGCTAAAAAAGGGGATTTTAAAAAGAAATGAAACACCAATTGTGCAAAGTATCAGACCTTTATACAGAATTCAATATTGTACTGTTGAAAAAACAGTAAAAACATTAAAAAATTCATGCTCATTGTTTTCTCGGATTCCACAAAAAGCGTGCAGCAAATTGTGTGCTTAAAAAACCCATCTGTTTTAAATACGTCAGAACCTCTTAATTCTTTAATTAATTTTTCAGGAAGGAATCAAAGTAATTTTGAAGGTTTGTTCTTCCGTAAAAAGTTAAGATTTTGAAATAAATAATTTTACAGAAAAAATCAGAAAATTTTAAAGTTTTTTCTATGCAAAAAACTTTGAATTGTAATTAGCGATTCTCCACTCTTTCACAATGTCGATAATTATTTATTAAAAAACTTTCTTTCTTTTAATTAGAGCATCCTTAATTTTAGCAATAGGTTTGAATCCAATTTTTGAACCCTTGAGTTGTCAAGAACAAATCAGGAGCTGCTTTAGATACATCTGCAAAACATCAAAGTTTGTTGTTGTTTCCATCGCTCTGCAGCGGTCAATAATCATAACTTTTTTTTGCCTATTTACTTGGAGGAAAAAAAATGTTCACCATTTTAGTAACACTGCAATTCAATATAAAACGTACTAAAACAATTTCTTTTCTGATCTTTACATTTTTTGATTATCTTTTCAAAAGTTTTTCACCTGCTGATTTTCGAATTGCTTGTATTTTTTAAATTGCTGATTTTTGTTCGACGCCAAGGTTAGTTCAATTTTCTAACGGGTATCCCAAACTTATAATTGCTGACCACGACAAAGTGAAACAACTTTTTTTTTCAAATTGTACGTTTTGTCGAAACAAACTTACGGTTTAATTTTGTCATTATGCTGAGTGTTTAATTTATTTGAAATACTTAAAATGATAGATCAAGAGAGACTTAAGAAAAGAAGATTGCAACCTTGTTAAACAGGGAAAAGAAGCTTTCGCCATATTTTTGTTTTTGTGCTTCTAAAACCTCGATATTATATGTTTATTAACATCTACTTTATTAAAAATTCTGCCTGTTAACTGCATAAAAGATGAAAAAGCCGAAAAATTCAGTTTAAAAATTGAAATAAGTTTTGTTAAAGGACCATCTTACATTTTTCAAAATATTTTCTTTTGATGTATTCAGGATACTATTTCAATTTTAGAATTCTCCACTATTATAAATTTGAGTTAAGATTCCTAAAACAAATGAAAAGTGAGTCATTTTGACATAAACATTAAAAAAAGGAACAGATCGGGAGCTATTTTACATAAATCTGCATTTTTCGTTGTTTTTTATTGCAGATTTCGTTACATCGCCTTCATCTCAATCAATTGCATGCATATTACTATTTCATTGTCTTGAATTGAAGCAGAAAATATAATTAGCGTTTTTGTTCTTCAAGAACTCTTCGATTTCGATTACGCTTTGAATATAAATTTGCTCGCATTATTTAAAATTTTGTTGAAAAATCAAGAGTTATTTCTAGCAATTTGTTTCCAAATCCAAATCAAATAGTTAGCGTGAATGAAAAAATTCAGGCTAACTAGTTCTTGCATCACTAAAAGTATGTTAATAAACGTATGTTTTTAGTGAAGCAATAATTTTTGCATCACTAAACTAATGCTAACTAGTCGTATTTTAAGTGGTAAGCATACAAAGAGGCTAAAAAAGGGGATTTTAAAAAGAAATGAAACACCAATTGTGCAAAGTATCAGACCTTTATACAGAATTCAATATTGTACTGTTGAAAAAACAGTAAAAACATTAAAAAATTCATGCTCATTGTTTTCTCGGATTCCACAAAAAACGTGCAGCAAATTGTGTGCTAAAAAACCCATCTGTTTTAAAAACATCAGAACCTTTTAATTCTTCAATTAATTTTTCAGGAAGGAATCAAAGTAATTTTGAAGGTTTGTTCTTCCGTAAAAAGTTAAGATTTTGAAATAAATAATTTTACAGAAAAAATCAGAAAATTTTAAAGTTTTTTCTATGCAAAAAACTTTGAATTGTAATTAGCGATTCTCCACTCTTTCACAATGTCGATAATTATTTATTAAAAACTTTCTTTCTTTTAATTAGAGCATCCTTAATTTTAGCAATAGGTTTGAATCCAATTTTTGAACCCTTGAGTTGTCAAGAACAAATCAGGAGCTGCTTTAGATACATCTGCAAAACATCAAAGTTTGTTGTTGTTTCCATCGCTCTGCAGCGGTCAATAATCATAACTTTTTTTTGCCTATTTACTTGGAGGAAAAAAATTGTTCACCATTTTAGTAACACTGCAATTCAATATAAAACGTACTAAAACAATTTCTTTTCTAATCTTTACATTTTTTGATTATCTTTTCAAAAGTTTTTAACCTGCTGATTTTCGAATTGCTTGTATTTTTTAAATTGCTGATTTTTGTTCGACGCCAAGGTTAGTTCAATTTTCTAACGGGTATCCCAAACTTATAATTGCTGACCACGACAAAGTGAAACAACTTTTTTTTTCAAATTGTACGTTTTGTCGAAACAAACTTACGGTTTAACTTTGTCATTATGCTGAGTGTTTAATTTATTTGAAATACTTAAAATGATAGATCAAGAGAGACGTAAGAAAAGAAGATTGCAACCTTGTTAAACAGGGAAAAGAAGCTTTCGCCATATTTTTGTTTTTTGTGCTTCTAAAGCCTCGATATTATATGGTTATTAACATCTACTTTATTAAAAATTCTGCCTGTTAACTGCATAAAAGATGAAAGAGCCGAAAAATTCAGTTTAAAAATTGAAATAAGTTTTGTTAAAGGACCATCTTACATTTTTCAAAATATTTTCTTTTGATGTATTCAGGATACTATTTCAATTTTAGAATTCTCCACTATTATAAATTTGAGTTAAGATTCCTAAAACAAATGAAAAATGAGTCATTTTGACATAAACATTAAAAAAAGGAACAGATCGGGAGCTATTTTACATAAATCTGCATTTTTCGTTGTTTTTTATTGCAGATTTCGATACATCGCCTTCATCTCAATCAATTGCATGCATATTACTATTTCATTGTCTTGAATTGAAGCAGAAAATATAATTAGCGTTTTTGTTCTTCAAGAACTCTTCGATTTCGATTACGCTTTTAATATAAATTTGCTCGCATTATTTAAAATTTTGTTGAAAAATCAAGAGTTATTTCTAGCAATTTGTTTCCAAATCCCAATCAAATAGTTAGCGTGAATGAAAAAATTCAGGCTAACTAGTTCTTGCATCACTAAAAGTATGTTAATAAACGTATGTTTTTAGTGAAGCAATAATTTTTGCATCACTAAACTAATGCTAACTAGTCGGATTTTAAGTGGTAAGCATACAAAGAGGCTAAAAAAGGGGATTTTAAAAAGAAATGAAACACCAATTGTGCAAAGTATCAGACCTTTATACAGAATTCAATATTGTACTGTTGAAAAAACAGTAAAAACATTAAAAAATTCATGCTCATTGTTTTCTCGGATTCCACAAAAAACGTGCAGCAAATTGTGTGCTAAAAAACCCATCTGTTTTAAAAACGTCAGAACCTTTTAATTCTTCAATTAATTTTTCAGGAAGGAATCAAAGTAACTTTGAAGGTTTGTTCTTCCGTAAAAAGTTAAGATTTTGAAATAAATAATTTTACAGAAAAAATCAGAAAATTTTAAAGTTTTTTCTATGCAAAAAACTTTGAATTGTAATTAGCAATTCTCCACTCTTTCACAATGTCGATAATTATTTATTAAAAAACTTTCTTTCTTTTAATTAGAGCATCCTTAATTTTAGCAATAGGTTTGAATCCAATTTTTGAACCCTTGAGTTGTCAAGAACAAATCAGGAGCTGCTTTAGATACATCTGCAAAACATCAAAGTTTGTTGTTGTTTCCATCGCTCTGCAGCGGTCAATAATCATAACTTTTTTTGCCTATTTACTTGGAGGAAAAAAATTGTTCACCATTTTAGTAACACTGCAATTCAATATAAAACGTACTAAAACAATTTCTTTTCTAATCTTTACATTTTTTGATTATCTTTTCAAAAGTTTTTCACCTGCTGATTTTCGAATTGCTTGTATTTTTTAAATTGCTGATTTTTGTTCGACGCCAAGGTTAGTTCAATTTTCTAACGGGTATCCCAAACTTATAATTGCTGACCACGACAAAGTGAAACAACTTTTTTTTTCAAATTGTACGTTTTGTCGAAACAAACTTACGGTTTAATTTTGTCATTATGCTGAGTGTTTAATTTATTTGAAATACTTAAAATGATAGATCAAGAGAGACGTAAGAAAAGAAGATTGCAACCTTGTTAAACAGGGAAAAGTAGCTTTCGCCATATTTTTGTTTTTGGTGCTTCTAAAACCTCGATATTATATGGTTATTAACATCTACTTTATTAAAAATTCTGCCTGTTAACTGCATAAAAGATGAAAAAGCCAAAAAATGCCGTTTAAAAATTGAAATAAGTTTTGTTAAAGGACCATCTTACATTTTTCAAAATATGTTTTTTTGATGTATTCAGGATACTATTTCTATTTTAGAATTCTCCACTAATATAAATTTGAGTTAAGATTCCTAAAACAAAAGAAAAATGAGACATATTGTCAAAAACATTGATAAAAGAAACAGATCGGGAGCTATTTTACATAAATCTGCATTTTTCGTTGTTTTTTATTGCAGATTTCGATACATCGCATTCACCTCAATCAATTGCATGCATATTACTATTCCATTGTCTTGAATTGAAGCAGAAAATATAATTAGCGTTTTTGTTCGTTAATTTTGTTGAAAAATTGAGAGTTATTTCTAGCAATTTGTTTCCAAATCACCAATAATTTGCTGTTGATGAAACGAGTATCATAGTTGTGTCTGATGTCTACTGAAAACACTTTAATATCAATTACAGGTGACCTGAAATACATCCTATCGGCGACTCAAGCTTCCCAACAAAATGAAATAGCTTTAAACTGATTATAGTAAAGCTATGTTCTGACTGATAATTTGAGCATGTCTTAAGCAATGAACAGAAAACTGAAGAGATCGGAACCAAGCTAAAAATAAAACCAATTTCCACAATTCGCTTTATCTATAATTTTTTTAAAAGGCTTTTTATTAAATTAATTAAATTGCTGTATTTTTCAATTTGTGGATAGTTTTCTGACTCGAAGGTTGTTTTTATAGTTTGACAAATTAAACAAAAATGAAACGGATGACAAAATGTTCCTGACAACGATAAAGAAAAATTCTGTAGAAATTAAATTTTTTCTAATTCTACGTTTTTTTTTTAAAACAGACTTCGATTTTTTTATTATGCAAAAAAATATATTTGTTTGACAACAAAAAAACAGAATGGATACGAAAAAAAAGATTTGTATTGAAGTTTTTTTTTCGGAAAAGCCAAACAATCAACTTTTTTCACAATTCCTTTGTCTTTTTTCTTCTAAACAGGATTATATGCTTATTAGCATACCCTTTTTTTGAGATTTTGAATCTAATAATTATACAAAACAACAGCAAAACAACAAAAAGTCCCCTTTTAATAACAAAAATGACCTAAAAAGAATTATTTGCAACTTCTAAGCTTTTTTATTTGATATATGCAAGATAGACAATTCAATTTGAGCAATCTTCGTCAGGATAAAAGGAAATATAATTCCAGTTTTTGTTGAGTTTGTACGTTTTTAGATTTTTGGAACACCATGAAAACTGTTTTTTATTTTAATTAAAAGATAAAAATTTTTGATTAAAAAACCTTAACGAAAAAATTAATCTCGGAATCCTCAAAAACAATTGAAAGATCAGAAGTATGGGGAAAAATGACAAAAGAAACAGATTGCGAGCAGTTTTACCGGATCTGTCAATTCTCATAGTTTTTTATTGCGTCCTTCATTCGTTCGCGCTCACAAAACGAGCCAATTTTCTTGAAATGAGACAGGAAATAAAGATTAGCGCTTTTTGTTCGTTAAGAAGTCTCAAATTTTAATTTAGGTGTTAAAATAAATTTGATTGGATGATCTGAAATTCTGTTCAAAACTGGAAGATGTGTTTCTATAACATCATTATTTTGCTGTTGATTCAGGGATTATAACAACTTTTGTTCCCTGTCTAATGAAAAGTATTTGCCTAATAATATTACATATGACTTGAAAGGTTGAATTGAGATGTTTTTCAACTAAGTGTAGCCATTCAAATTGTTCAATGCTAACTAGCTTTTTCTTAAGAGAAGAACAAAATATAAGAAGCAGATGAGGGAACAGAAAGAGAATAGGAAACAGTTTTTGGGAAAAAAAGCTGATCATATTTCGAATTCAACTAAATTAATAATGTACTGTTGAAAAAAGGAATCAAACAACTGAAAAAGATTTAGCAAAAAGAATTTGAAAAATTAAACATAGTTTAATGAGAGCAATTTTACGGTTGAACAGGTATTTGAATCCAAATTTTCACTTCAGCAAATATCGGAAAAGTTGACATATAAAAATTATCGACAAAAATCTGAAAAAAAACAAGCAGGTTGCCAGGTTCTTGTTTGTATTGGCAAACTATTACCAATAAAATATCAATTGTACCCGAACTTTCGCTGTTCGGTTCTCTAGTACCGGAAATTACTTTTACCAGAGACTACAAAAAATGAGTTGTATATTCTAGAGCTCAATTGAATAATATTTTTGATGTCTAAATTACTTACAATTTGAGATTTTAGCAACTCAGTAACTGTCACAGAAAAAGAGTTAAAATCTGATCAAAACCTTTAGTAAGAAAAACTCATAGACACAAAAAAGTAGATAAAGAAATTAAAACCAATAAAAACGATTTTTAGAAAACAGTGGAACTGGATTTACAGAGTATTTTGTTTAATTGTCATCGAAAAATTTAATTATGTCTTATATAATCAAAAAATGTTATTTCGAACCAATTTTAATGAAGTAGGTGTGATATAAAACATTAAAACAATTTTTTGTACCCTTCATTTGGTTTAATTTGTTTGTTTGAACTTTTGGCAGGTCATCCCTACTGACTTTTCAAAAGTTAATCAATTCTTAAAATTAAGTTATTGAAAATAGACAAGGGCAGGATATTTTTTTCCATTATCTATTAGAGTTTTAAAACGTCGAATTTCATTCGAACCTTTTTGTATTCTCTCATTTTATCTTCTACATTTTTCTGTTTTCATATCCGAATGAATGTCAGTTTTGCCAATGTCATTTGTTTTAGAGTGGAATATTGTGCTGACGTGTATATTCCCCAATAAAAAATAAGTTTTATACACTTCGAAATTTGATTTTTTCAACTGAAAAGCAATTTTTTTCATATACAACATATAGATGTTATTTTTCGGTAAATGTATCATATTGTTGGTTAAAAAAGGTCGTAGTTCTCTCTTTTTTAAATAAAAGGAAAGTCTGCTCACAGGTATTCATTACTAGTCCACGAACGATTACTGGGAGACTTTTATTGGAAAAATTGTTGTTATTATTACGTCGATGTGTCACTTAAATGTTCATCATTAACTTGTAGTAGTCAAAACAATTGAACAAACAGAAAAGATAAAGAACATTACACACGCAGAATTAGGTTCTGTTCAACAAAACTAACGTGTGAATAAACGTGACGGAAATACGCAAACTAAAGTGACAAAATTCCGTCACAATTACCCACGATTGACAAAACTAAGCATTGTGGAAAAGTATGATGAATGCATCCACTTTTGGGCATTTTTTAACTAGTTTCAGCTATTGTCAGTTTTGTCTACACACGCTTATAAGCCAAATCGTAGAATTTGGGCGCAAAAAAAATTACGAAATTGTGCATATAAATCGCACGTAATTATAGTACGTTTGGCGAGGTACTGATTCAGCAAAATCAAATCTTCGATGATGGAAAAATTTTGAGTAGATTTAGAAGTTAGTGCTAACTTTCTGTTCAACGCGTGGACTGGCTTCTTATTTTATGCGAGCTTGTTGTTCTAAAGATGCCGTTGTTTACTAAATCTCAATTGGATTCAAACCGGATAACGTTTTTTGTTATACATCATCCTTAGTACTGTATGCGCTTTTCGGTTCATTTCGGCGATAACATGTTGAGGCTTTTGATATATGGCCCCGTCGACTAAGTTAATTTTTAGAAAACGTTTGACATTTGCTATGCACTGCTCGGCAAAATTACGATGTTGCATTTCATTTATCAAAATGGCTGTTACTAAAACCTTTATACAACTATTTTGTACTTTTCATAACAAGCAGAATTCTGCTCAAGGGCGGCATAAACAATGACGCAAAGGGTCAATTAATTTGTAAAATTGTCTCCACTCTCTCAAATGTAATAAGAGCTTAAAACATATTTTGCTGCTAATACAAGGCAACTCGTTTCTAAATTGTGACATTTTGTACAAAGCAGCAAACTGCGAAGAAGTTTGCTTCCAAATAAACACATACCGATTATTTTTGGAGTAGAACAAATTTTTGATTATATGACACCCCATTTTCAGGCTTGTATGTGTCTGCGCTGAATAAAATTCACAGTACAATGTCGAGTCCTCTGGTGGACAAAAACTTGACAACTTGAGGCCTCTTCGAGGCCCTCAAAAACTTGTTCGAATCTCAAATGTTTCCGTCGTGGTCAAAAACACGGGTCAAAAGAATTCAATAATTTGAATTTTAAATTAAAATAGAAACTGAAATCATACGAAACTTAGCTCGTATTTGTAGTACTTATGTATGCAAAAAAATACAGAAAAAAACTAGATTAGCTAAAAAATATTTTACTTGATTGACATGTGAAGATATCTTAGTTCCCAATCCCTAAGGTGATTTTCTTTTTTCATCAATATTTCACGAGAATAATATATAGCCTAGATACAATCAAGTTCATGAGCTGGAGGTCGGTGGATATTAGAAATAGGTTTCTGTGAGTGGGAGAATTCACATCTGACATCTGATTTATAATTCAAAAAATTGCGCCAAAACAGAAATAGAATCGAGTTTTTTTGTGGTCATTATTTATCGGCATTGTTACCAAGTTCGTCAGGTAAGTTCTTCTTTTGTTCTTTGAAACTTTAGTAAAGAAAAATTCTAAATTTCTTGATGGTTCTCTGAAGCCATCACATCCTCTCTTTTTTTCAACAAGTTTGTGAGTATAGGTTCTCCAAATCTGTCGGGTTGTTTTCTATTTATGCCCTGGAAGGCTCTGATGGTTTGGGTTGATGGTGCTATGCAGCCAATGTAGCAGCAGAAGCTTCATCTTATTGTGCAGGTCCAACATCTCTGTTCTGATGTTGTGGTTCTGATTGAGATATGGTCTCCTCCACTGGTGGTTCAATATTCACATTTTCCTCGTCTAGTCGCGCAATTTGGTGGTCGCTCACTAGAATAGTCCTTGATAAGTTTTCGGGCTATATGAAAGTTGTGTTCAAGCCCTTTTGATGAAGATGGTAGCAGGAACTGTCTTCGTCTTCTCATTGACCTTGAATAGAATGGGTTGGCAAAAATCGAAATCTGTTTTTGCTGGTAGTCTCACTCTGCGTACCAATAGAAGTTTAACTGGAGTGTTGTGAAGTGTTGCGATGTGTTGTCAGTGCCCTTTGCAGGAATGCTCCAATTGACACATCAAGATTGAAACTCCAGGCTTGAGGTGCCCGCTTCACTGTCTGATCTGCTCTTTCAGCTCGTTCATTAGCTCTTGGATGATAGAAGGTTGATTCCACTTTCTTGATTCCCAGTGATTTACACTACTGTTTAACGTCGCGACTTACAATTTCAGGACCATTATCAGATCATAAAATTTTATGTATTCTGAATCTTGGAAAGATTAGACTAAGATATACTTTAACTGTTTCCGATGTCCTCTTTCCCGCAAGGAAAGCTTCTATCCAGTCAAAAAAGCCCACGTCACCAATTACAAAGTAATTGCCTTGATCCGTAGCATAACCCCAGTCCATCTGGAGTAACTCCCAAATGTCGGCTTCTGGCCAAGTAGAAACCGTTTTTCCCAGACTAGGCCTGTTTATTTGACAATTCTTATATTTACTAACAAAATGGTGAACATCTTAGGTAATGCCAGGCCACCACGCTATCATTTTGACTGATGCCTCAGTTGCATTTTTCCCTGAAGGAGTTTCATGCGCTTTTGCCAAAACCAAGTGTCGAAATTTAGGTGGACTGAAAGGAACAACAATTCTGAAGATGATTCCATTGTGTATAGTCAGTGCATATTTCTGTTGTTCGAATTTTTTTTCGCTTCTGAACATTGTTTCCAATTGCCGCTTTTGATTCGTTTCATTAAGTCCTGAGAAAGTCTGTTTGTTCCAGGTTCAGTTTTGATTTTTGCTTGGGTCACGAAATCACTCTGAGTGATGTAGATGTTGTTGAATGCGAAGCACACTCGATCGTTTTCGGAATCGTCTGTGTCGAAACTCATCCTGCTCAAAGCATCTGCGTGGGGTATCTGCTCAATTAATGTGTATCTCAGCTCATAGTCGAAAACAATTAGAGCTGTTGCCTATGTGGTTTGAGCTGATGCTGTTTTCGGGATCTCCTCATCTGGGTCAATGAGATATTTGAGTGGTTTGTGTTCTGTCAGAAGAGTAAGTTGTCTTCTAAGAAGGATTTGCTTCAATCAGGTGACTAGAAACAAAATTGCCAGTGCTTTCCGTTCGAATAGTTTTGCTCCACTGGAGTCAATTTTCTGAAAAAATATGTAACTGGATGTCCTTCTTGCGAAAGAACCCCGCCATTGGATTTTTCAGAGGAGTCAGTAGTAACTGTTGCTTCTTTTTGTAAACTATATGGCTGTACAAATTGGTTAGCACTTAATTCATTTTTTATGTCTTCAAAGGTTTTTTATCGCGTTTTGCCCCATGAAAAATCGCTATTTCTCATGTAATTCAGATGTAGCGTTTTTTTTGCGAAATAAGGTATCACTCTTACAAAAAAACTTGCTAGACCAACAAACGATTCGAGTTGCTTGTTGTTATTTGGTGCTTTTGCATTTTTAATTTTTTCAACAATTTTGGGATGTTATGCTCTTCCGTCCTTTGAAATGGAGTGTCCCCAAAAACTAACGCTATCGACTGGTTTTGAAATAGACTTTTTTCTCATTATTAGCAAAGTTTTTCACACGTAGTCAACTCTTGACTGCTAGCATTCTCTTGACGAATTGCTTCCTGGTATTTCCATAGACTAACACATTGTCTTGAAAGATCACAACAGCTGATGATTCGATGATCAGTGTTGATTCGATGCAATTCTGGAAGGTTGAATTAGAGTTTTTCTATCCCTGAGGTAGACGGCACATTTTGAAGGGTCCCTGAGATGTGTTGATTGTGCATATATCTTTTGCTTCTTCATCAAGTTCAATTTGATAGTAAGCATCAGAGGGGTCAACTTTGCCAAAGTATGAGGCCCATGTAGATTGTGGAAGAGCGTCTTTTTATGACTGGTATTGGGTAGTTCTCATCCATGACCTTGCCACTGATATGCACTTTCAAGTCCACACAAAGTCTCAATTCTCCACACTTCTTTCCATGGCACACCACTGCAGATGCATTAGTGAATCCTCCTGGCTGTACCGGTTCAAAGATGCCCTGTTTGATCATCTGTTCCAGCTTTTCGGTGACCTTGTCTTGAAGAGGTAGAGGTATTTTTCTGAATTTTCTTAACATTGCCGTGATCCTTGTATCAGTTTTACATGGGCTTTGTAAACGTTCACAACCGGTAGGTGTTTGGTTGTGATGTTGTTCACACCGGGCTTGGGTAGAAGGCCTATACCAAGTAAGCCAAATTTTTCATCAGACTGCACAATTGCTAAATGTTTTTGTGTATGTCTGCTTCCGTTCCACTCAACGCCACAAGTAAATGATCATAGAAGCTTTAATTGATGAACATCATAAGCTTCAAGATACCTTATCTTGCCATCCAACGGAAGTTCATCAAGCTCAGCATATTTTTTGACGATATCACTTTGCTATCTGCACCTAAGTCTAGCTGCCTTTTTTACCCTACAGTTATTTATTTAGATGAATTTCTATGTCGCAGACATGCTGTTTGTTCTTTAGTGTAGAAAAATTCCCATCTCCGATGCTGGTGGTGCTTGTGCCGAAAAAATCTTTTCTTCATCGCAACATTTTTGAGAAGTGTCCAACTTTTTCAAAGTTGTTGCTTTTTTTCTTAGCGCCGGACAGGGTCTACTAGAATGTGGCATACCTCCATACCTAGTGCACATATTCTTGCTTTGATGAGCCCTAAATTTTTCATTTGGTTTTTGAAATGTCTTTTTGAAGTTGAACCCAACTTCCTCTTTCACAGTAAAAGGCTTATTGTGTGATGAAGAACTTGCAAAAAACATTGCTTCACTTCTGAACTGTAAGCTCTTGGTCATTTCAGTTACCGACATTGCTGGTTTTGCTTTAAAACCACGTAGTAGTCTAAATTTTGATTCAGACTCCCTGAAATCTGAGATAAACCTTATTTTTACCAACTTTTCTTCGGGGTTGGTTGCTGTTTTGAGTTTTCCGAAGTCACAATAGCTTGTTTCTTCTCGAAGACGTGCTAACAAATTGTCGTCTGTCTCCCCATGCCTTGTATTATGGAAAAAACTTTAGCCCTTTCTGTCGTTACTACTCTCTCCTTAGATGAAATAAAATTTTGAATCGTCAGTCCCATGTGTTTATACGGAGCGTCTATCAAAGTCCTAGAACTTATTAGGCTTGTAAGTTTAATAACTGCATCTTTTTTGCACATACTACGAAAAAGATTGGTTACCTGTAGGAACAACATAGTACCATCGGTGTTGATCTTGTCTTTTTCTTCTTTGAGCGACATTTCGCCACAGAAGGCATATTCCACGCAGTAGTTGATTTTGCATTCTGTAGATCCAAAATTTGTCTGTCTGCAGGTGGTCTGGGCACCATTGTCCTGGTCAATAACACGGGACAAAAGAATTCAATATGTTAAACTTTAAATTAAAACTGGAACTGAAAAAATACAAAACTTAGCTTGTATTTATAGTACTTAATTATGCAAAATTATACAGAGAAATATTAGATTAGCTAAAAAATATTTTACTTGTTTGACATGTGAAGAGATCTTAGTTCGAATCCCTGAGATGATTTTCTATTTTCATCATTCTTCATGAGAATGATATATGAACTAGATACAATCGAGTTCATGAGTTGGAGGCCGGTGGTATTGTTCATTAAGAGAAACTGTAAAATTGTCTCCAATCTCTCCAATGTAATAAAATCTTGAAAAAGATTTTTGCTGCTGATCCAAGCTAACTTGTTTCTAAATTGTGACTTTTCGTACAAAGCAACAAACTGCGAAGAAGTTTGCTTCAAAATAAACGCATCACTGAATACTTTTGGAGGAGAATACAGTTTTGTTTACATGACACAGCATTCACAGGCATGTATATGTCTGCGCTGAATAAAATCTACAATGCAATGTCGAGTCGGTTGGCGGACAAAATCTTGACGACCTGAGGCCTCTTCGCAGCTCTCAAAAACTTTTTCGAATCCCAAATATTTTTCTTTGCGTTTGTTGTTTGCTGCCTATTTCCACGCTCATTGCAGCACGCAACAGTATTTGTAGCATCAGTATTTAAATTGCAGATAGTTTCTGTTGAGGTGAGAGACATTAATTTTTTCCAATTGTAGATGGAGGATTGAAAATTTCCGAAACCAACTTTGAAACTTTGAGCATGAAAAAAAACCGTTTTGTGCGTTAACAAATAACCAGTGGGTAAGACTGTTTTGGACCCCCCCCCCCCCGTTTTATGATCTATCCGGGGGGGGGGGGCAAACCTTTTTTTCAAAAAAATTGTGAAAGAGTGTCTGAGTCGAGCTAAAGTCCAGCATGTCTTAAAGTCCAGCTAATCTTTTCGTAGCTCAAATGAGTCGAGTAGGCTCTTTTCATAGCACATTTTTGTCGAGCATTGACTTTTCGAGGTCTAGACTTGGGCAGCCAACTCAATTTTGACATATAGTGACCAGTTATGTGGTCTGTATTGTTTCTGCACTAGATTTGTTTCACTGCGATTGTGCAAGTAGCTATTGATTGAACTGTGGGTGTGGCCTGAATCCTGCCTTACCTGAGTCTTTTGTTGAGAGTGAGAAGAGCGAGGTGAAACAGGTACGCATAGTTGGCCATTTTGTCCTCCTTGTAGCCTTCAGTCAAGTAGCCCTTCATCATCACTTTTATATAGCCATCGTGCAGCTAAAGTACAATGCCATGCGTAGTTTTTACAAAAAAATCAGGAGAATCTTTGGAGCCCGGGTCGAGGTGTCACCGCCATTCAACGCAAAATTATGTAAGATAAGCGGTGAATGCAAAAATTTTTGTAAGATAAGCGGTAAATGCGTTGAAATTACATAAATCAGGCGGTGAATGCAGTGAAAAAACCTTTATCGCCTGGTAGCGGTGAAATTACATGAATTCAACGCTTCGAAAAAACTTGTCCAAATTATGTAAGATAAGTGGTGAATGCGGTGAAATTACATAAATTCACCGCTAGACTTAGTGGTGAATTTACATAAACTTACCGCTTAGAAAAATGTTAAAATTGTGTGAGATCAGCAAAGAGTGTGGTGAAACTAAAGGGGACTAAGGGAGGAATTGTTAGATTTACCCTCCCTCCAAAACTACTCCTTAATCTTACATCTTTTTGACACTTTTTTCTAAGCGGTGAAATTATGCAAGTTCACCGCTAGAGTAAGCGGTGAACTTACAAAAAATCACCACATTTCACCGCTAAAATATATATGCCTCCCCAAATGCCTCGCAAATCTTACAAAAATTCACCACGCATGTTTTACAGAAAGTAGAGTGAATTTGATTTAGATTCAAAACAAAAATACTCGAAGGTAGTGAGGGATGGCGCAGTGGAAGAAGAAGTGGCTGCCATGCAGGAGGTGAGAGGTTCGAAACCTTCCAAGGGCGGAGAAATTGCATCTTTTAGCGATGAATTGTGGTGAATTTTTGGAAGATCACCGCTTACTCTAGCGGTGAACTTCCATAATTTCACCGCATTCACCGCATTTCACCGCAAAATTATGTACGAAATTTGCGGTGAAAAAACTAACTTTTCACCGCTTATCTTACATATTTTTCCAATTTTTCCTCGACCCGGGAGATTAAGAAGTGTCAGAAGTTCAATTAAAAGAAGCAAATCGTGGCCACCATAATTCGCGCATTGTTTTATATAATATGATTTTAAGGCTATATAATATATAATATACTGATTTTTAACGCTTCGGTTTAATTATTATTTATATGAACCGATAATCCAAATTTGCAGCAAAAGAAAAAATTATGCATCGAGTTTTGTTTAATTTTGGCATAACTGGAACTTTTTTTTCATAAATATGCTGAAATGGAGTTTTTCCTTATTGGAAGAACACATGAAGTTACAAATTTAATTACTAGAAAATAACAGCAATTGACCCCCTGTAATTGGGAAAGCAAGAACAAAAGAATTTGAATCCATATTTCTTTGAATGTCTCGCAAAATGTGTCAGTTAGGTATTGCGGTTTTAGTCCAATAAAACAATTAGCCTGACTTCAGTCTCTAACGAGAAGGCTCATAAATGCAGCACTGAAGCCCATTCGCATCGTATTTACTGAATTATAATTACCTGACACCATATGTCTTAATGACTGAGCTTTAACACTTTATCCAGTTTCTTTTTGCCGTTGCTCTTTTTATATTGTAACCATGACCGAAATAATTTGTATAATGTTTTAATGATTTCCTGAGGTCAATTCAGTTGAAACAATGACTGGGTGATATCTGTAAGAAATCAATGTCAGTTAAAAAATTCAATTGAAGTTATGAAGACGTAGTTCAGGTTTTCAGTGAACATTTTTCGCATTAACTAAAACTTGTGACTTGTGTGAATGAAAATGGTGAGAGAATATATTGAGGCAAAATAAAACTGCAAGTAAACCTCGAATCAAACAATGAGGCGCGGCATTGTGCGATAGCAAATAATGTTCCGATCCCGCTTATCCGCCATTTTGGCTTAATTGTCAGCCATATGAGGAAGACATAGAAAACTTTCAAGAACTCTCACATACTGATCAGAAAAATTTGTTTATGAAGTAAAAAGTTGCCTCCAACCCGAATCACTTAGGACAGTAAATTAGGCCACATTAGTAGGCCCATGCGACTTGCCATTATCAAGACTACGGAACAAGATAAACAAAAGAAATCAAATATCAACAACGTCAATGTCTGTCTCCCAATGTCTGTTTTTGAAGAGAAAAAATTACATAATAACAAAGTCAAAATGGCGTCAAATAAAACCGAAGCCACAGAAATCAGTTTGTATTTAACAATTTTTCAAGCGCTCACAAAAATAATTAGATATAGACAAAAATGGTCTAAAATGTGCAAATTTAAAAGAAAGGTCTATTTTTTTTTACAGATTTGAATCAAAAATCATAAAAACTTTTAGCCATTAACCAAAATTCCTAAATAGGTTACTTTTTTATCTATAGGAGGCTGATAAGACCTACTATTGTCCAAAAATTATCATCTGACTACAAAAAGAACGACAAATAATGACAAAAAAAATGTAACTTAAAGAAAGAACGTTATTCAAGCTGTTAAATCGATACAGAATGCACTAAAGCTTTTCGACATGTCAAATTTTGTTTTTCGTGAACAAATATCAATTGATATAGGACCTTTTTTTAATGAGACTGGGTAGAAAGAAGAACATAATTAAACAGAAATTACCAACAAGCAAAAAAACGTCAAAATAATTTCTTAAACAGTTGACTTTAATGTCAGGACGATCTTTCTCTATCAACTAAGTTGAGACAATAGATTTTTCCTATCCATAGGAACCGTAAGAACTGCAACTATAGATAACTTGTCTTACCACTACAAAAAGCTGTCAAATAACGTAAAAAAAATCTCATTAAAATCTGCTAGAAGACGATCTTCAAGCAGTGAAAGCCCTAACCTAAAATTGGAAAAGCTGAAACATTTGACTATGCCCCCTTGAAGACGCCATTAATGTGATATCTGACCTGTCAATAAGGTGACAAGACAAGAAAAACAACATCAAAGAAATGTCCCAAAGTCAAAAGAAATTTGTCAAATTTTTAGCAGTCGTAGTATCCAAGCAGAAAAACCTTTGCCAAAAACCATTCCGAAATAAGTACTTAATTTATATCCAAGAGAAAGACAATTCGACCTGTATTAATTTACCACAAGCTACAATTGACCAAAAAATACAGAAAAACTGTCGCGAAGCTCAATAATCCATTTTTTTGAAAGTATGCCCTTTCAACAGTCAAAACGACAATCAGAGTTCGACTAAAAGTTACGAATATTTTCGTGAGATTCTTTAGGAAGCAGGTTGTACCTATGATTAGTACATTTTTATTACTGCGGTTACATCAAAGTTCAACTTGTCTCTGTCGTTCTTCCGTTAGTAACAGCTAATTGTTCCGAATATTATGGATTTGCACAATTTGAAGCTGAAAAATTCAATTTAACAGAAAAATGATGAATTTTGCATGATGATTGAGTAAAAAAACAGAATTTATCGCGAATTTCCTAATACTACAAATAGAGCGACCAAAATGAAATGTGAATAAAGTTAATAATTGCGAAAAGCCTGGATCGGAAAATAAGAAGGTAATTTTGAAAAACCTAGATGAGAGCCGTTAAAGCAATAAGCATTGCACTAAAAAGATTCAATGTGTTCAAGTGTGCATTTTGAGAACGCCAGTATATTGATATGTGGTCTGTAATTATTGGGACTAGGTAGCAAGCAGACCGAAAATAAAGAAAAATGCAATTATAAAAAATAAATTTTTAATACATTTGATATCAATGTCGTGAGAAAGTTTAGCTATCAACTAAAATTAGAAATTACGTTCTTCTATTTAGCCATAGGAAGCCGCCAAAACCTAAAATTCTCTAGAACTTTCGATACAACTACAACTAGAGTGAAAAAAAAAGTAAAACACAAAATTTCATCAAATTCTGCTAGAGGACGGTGTTCAAACAGATAAAACCATAAGAAGGTGTTCAGTGAAAAACAGATGAGTCCAATTGTTCCCTCGTTCTTAGAAGCCAGGATGCTAGAAAAGAAAGGGAAGACACAAAACTGTCAAAATCACAAATTTGCGTGAAAATTTGGAGTATCAAAGCAGAAAAACCATTTCTGAAAACGTAAAGCAGCTAGGAAGAAAAATTTTTTAATCCATTAGAAAGACGATGCGACCAAATTTCTTTTTTGATCTCAAGCAAAAGCTTGACAAAAAAACTTCAAAAAGTAGCAGAGCTTAATAATCCAATGATTATTTTGAAAAAATTTAATTTGAAAATCAAAAGAACCATACACGTTCGATTAAAAAAATAGCAAGGATTCCTCAAAACTTGGCAGGGAGTTGTTCAGACTTGTCAATAATACACATTGATGTTTCTAATTAACGTACAAGAAAGCTAAAAAAGCAAAAATAATGAAATCGAATAATTTCAATCCGAATTTTTGGATTTTTTGAAAACAGCGGTTACGCCAAAACTAACATTGTTTTTTTCCATTTGTCCATTAGGAACAATTATTTGCTCCTAATATTATTGACAGGATAATTTGTCAAAAAGGAGTCATTATACGAAAAATAAATGATGCATTCTGCATAATTATCGAGTTAAATGCAAAGAGCCGGCAAAGTTTTAATTCAAGAATCGCAAAGAATGCACAAGAAAAAAGGATTCATTGGAGTTTACTGAGATTGCGTCAGCAGTTTTAAGGTGTGTTGATCCGGCAATTTTAAGCAAAGTGGTTTAAAAAACTTATCTCGGGTCATTTTTGATTGAAAAAAAAACGGAGGAATTTAGCCACTAATTTAGCCAAAACTTGCATCAAACAGATCAACAATACTTTTGTCTTCAGGCGTAAAACCAACAATACTATTTTTTACAATTTTAACATAATTTTTGGCAAAATAGGCAAAAATTGAATATATGAACAATAACAGCAAATTCAGTCAAACTCTAATCCGCGACAATTCTGTTGAAAAAACGAAATTCAAAAAATCCTTTTTTTGTTATATATTCTAGGCTGGACGGTCTTTCTGATGATACCATTCACAACTCTCTACGATGGTAATATCGATTGGCCAAAATTGACTGAACAAAAAAATACCCTTTTGAGTATAAATTCCCCAGCCCCACTAAAGTGGGTCGGAACAAAAAATACAGAATTTTTTCATCGGGAGAACTTAAAAAAACTAGACTACTTATGAGAAAGCATTCACCAGAACGTTTTCATTTGAAAGCTTTAACGGATTAACTAGGTTGCAAATATCAAAAGGCAGTAGAACAGCCAGGTAGTCAAATAGCCCCATGTGTTCAGAAAAGTGTTTTATCGAAAAGCCAGGATTTGATAATGTCCCTTTTTAACTTCGTTTCTGAAGCAAATTCCATAATTGAAGTTTTAAATTCAAATTTTAAGTCATGGCGGAGAGAAAACACTATTTGACTCCAAAATGATTGAAAAAATATTGGACAAAATTTGAGAAATAGAACAAAATTAAAGAATGAAAAAGATATCAAAGTCGTGAAACAATTGAAGAAACGCGCAATGAGACCCGCCAATACAAAATAAGACGATTATGTGAAATCTGATTATGTAAAAACTGAAATCTGAAGCTATACAAAATAATTAGTTCTTTAAATATAATAAGTGAAAATATTGAGAAAAAAATAATATTTCAGAAAGTGTATTCCCAAAATAGTTATGAACACAGTTCTTGGGTCTTAAATCCTGTCGTACTTTATTATTTTGCTGTGATGATTTGCGGTGCGAGATTGCAAAGGGAATATTATTTGACTATTCGCGGCGCGAGATCTACTTTCACTTTTGTTTCGCTTACTTGCAGAGCGGGAAATAAAGAGAAGGTTTTGCAAACTGAATTGAATTGCAGAAAATCAGAATTATGAAATTAATAAACTAAAACCACTCGAGCACAACGTGAATGCGTGATCAGACATGTCTGATCACGAAGCGGGAAACTAACCAGACAGTTGAAACAAGATCATAAGATTAAGATTAAGATAATGAACTAAATTAAGAGCATCATATAAATTTTACTGCATCAATGAAATTGGGAAATAAATAATTGTTCGGGTATCACATACCCTTTGCAGCAAGAGAAAATTGTAGAATACAATTTTCAAAATTTATATAATAACATTATTTACAAATTAATAAAAGGTCCCCGGTTAAATAGATAATATCAATATATTTACTGGCTATCATAGCTAAAAATACGATGATTAATACAACATATTTTCTATATAACATGTTTTTCTTTTCGCAGTTTTCGAGCATTACAAATTCCAATCTTCATTGTCAGAATCTTGTTTCTCTGCCTCGAGAGCTGTCATCGTTCGAACCAGCGTTGGGGTGTCCACATATAGCAGAGGCGTGTTTCGGGTAGCGGGAGGCGAGACAGAACCGATACGGGGTGACACATTTTGTTCCTCGGGCTGATTGTCCACAATTTGCAGTACCGATTCGACAATGGTGTCAGGTGGTGCAAAATTTTCCACATCGCCCGCTCGGCGGGGTCGTTTCGGTGGAGGCAAGATATCAGAAGCTGGTGGAGAAGTCTCGAAGCCATAATATGATGGGCTTCGACGAGGACGGTCTGAAGTACGCGTAGAAGATGATGTTGTGGCCGAGTGAGTAGATGTAGTTGTGGTTGGTTCGCTAGTCGAGAGTGGAGGTTGTTGATTAAGTATCGCAGAGAAGTTTGGTAATTTTGGAATGCGTCCCCGCATCGTGCGTGAGATATTCGATCTTTGCGATGAAACCCCGCTGCCCGGTTCTCTCTTCCTGTGCTTCATTTTCTTATCACACTTTTGCTTTCGGGTGAACTCTTTGAAGTGGCTGTGAATCAGCTCTTCCATGACTTTTTCTCCAGAACGGGGTCCGCGTCTATCCGCATAAACTTTCAGTGGAGTTTGCCTCTCCAACTTTGTGCCAAATTTCGCAATATCGCTATTGCGAACTGTCACTACTTGCTTGCCCGGTTCTTTTATGGTCGACGTGGTGGGGCTCACTTTGAGAATTTGCGACCCAGGGGCAAGGACCTCGTATAAACCCTCCAAGTTCTTTTTCGAGCGTCGCTTGCCATGGACCTTTCTCGCAAGATTCAGTTCGGCCGCACGCTCTTTCAGGGGAATGGGGCGGATCGCCGTGGTCTTGAGGAATCGTGGTTCCCCATCTGTACTGGCCTGCTCTCTGGATCGTGCTTCAGCTGTAGCTCGGGTCATGCCAAGTTCTACTTCGATATCGCTACGATATCCATTGGTCCACTTATCGTCAGGCAGGATCTCTTCGGGCATCACTGTGTCCTCGTCTAAATAATGATTTATAATACTCTTGTATGACAGGTTCAGCAAATTAGGTTTAGTTGCAACCACGCTTAGCGGGGTATTAGGCTTTCTTCCAAACTGTGCTTCGAAGGGCGAGGTCTTTGTTGTTCTTTGTTTACATATACGCAATTGGTGAATGATTATCTTTAATGCATGCTTTACATGAAAGGCGTGTGTAGATAATTTCTCTTCTTTGATACATGCAAGTCTATTCTTAATTGTTTGAATTAATCGTTCCACTAACCCAATAGCACGATGATCATTTACCGGCGCTTCAATAATCTCGATGTTGTTTTTATTACAAAAAGTCTTTACTTGATGTCCAATTAAACATTTTGCTTGGTCCAGACTAATAGATCTTGGAATTCCATGAGTTTCAATATACATGTCCAAAAATTTCAAAAAATTTGGGCAATTAGCTTTGTTGTAAAAATATGCAGATGGATATTTAGAAAAACGATCAATTGCTGCCAAAAAGTGCACCTCATTGCCCTTTTCATCAAAAATTGGTCCCCCAAAATCGGAATTTGAATTTCTTGATTAGGTTCAACACATGGTATATGAGGAGTGAATTGTTTAGCGGGAATAGTTGATTTAAGATTCTTACCGATTGCTGTGCATGGTTTGCACTCAGTGGATTTAACTATTATTTCCCTGTGCATGTAGGGCCACCAGGAGTTTGTAGCCATACAAATCATGCCCCAGGTACCTGGGTGACTTGAATGGATATCGTCGATCAGCGCTTCGTGGAGCACGTTAGGGATAGCCACTCGTTCATCTATGCACACGCACCCGGAGCGCACGTGCAGATCCCTCCAGTACGAGTGTATGTAGGGGTTTATTGCCTTTAATCTGCTTTCGTTGTTAGTCAAGATACAATCTCTGACCTCTTTAAGAACAGCGTCCTTACTAGTTAGAGAGGCAATCAGAGACTTATTAAAAATTTTGGAGACGATATGATCGAAAGTGGGTACGTGCGGGCTCGGCGTCAATGGGGTACTAGCATTAGAAGAATGAGTTGGGTATGGGGGAGTTGTGTTTTGTGCCGTACTTGTTGCATGCGGTGTACTGAGATTTTGTATGGGTTGATTCGCCGCGCGAGAGCTGGTTGGCAAATTCGATCGTGTACTTGCGGGGCGCGTAGTGTTGTCGCTAGTTGAGGGTTGATCCGCAGCGCGGGATGCATCATTGAATCGGACTCGGGTTATTTTCTTTTTCGAAGGCATTCTACTATCTATTGTATTCATATATTTGAATACGGGTGATGATTGATTAGAACTATTTATTTTAGAAGGATGCAACTGATTTCTAGAATGACAAGAGGCAAAAAGCACTGATTTTAATTCTGGGTGATGACTTTCAGAAGTATTTGTGGAATGTGATTTGATTGGCGGGATTTGTAATTGAGTGAATGGATGCTCGCGCTGCGCGTATGTCACTTCTAATTTGGACTAATTTGTTGTTGTTTCTGGTATTTTGCAGAGCGAGAGAGGTGCAAAGTGGATTTTGTGACGCGAGTGTTGCATACTTTAAATTGTTTAATTGACAAATACTATTTGAGGCATGATTTCGCGGAGCGAGTGAATTGCCAAATACATGTTTGCGTACCCGCGTAGCGCGGGTGTTAATTGAATTTACTGAATTATGAGTGGTCCCAATTTTTGGTGTAGTTTGTAATACGGGATCAAGTATCTCAATTTTAGATGTGTTTTGCGGGTCGAGAGTGTAATTTGTTAATAACTGGTGTAAATGTGATGCAGGGTGTTCAGTGTTTAATTCTAATGCGTTAATTGATTTCGAGATCAGATTCAATTTGGCAACAATAAATTCTTCATCGTATGTAGAGATCTTTTTAGCTTTTTGTGATGGAATGCGAGAAATATAATCGAACAAACCCATTTTTGCCCCAGGAAGGTGTTCAATATCAAATTGAAAAGGAAGAAGGCGATCGACCCAGCGGGTCAAACTACTATTGTATGATTTATTAGATCTATGTTCTTTCATGATTGAGAGAAGTGCTCTGTGATCGGTAATTACTTTAAATTGTTTTCCATACAGATAATTTTTAAAATATTCTGTTGACCAGACTACACCCAAAAGTTCATGTTCATTTACACTATAACGCTCTTCACAGGAATTTAAAAATCGAGACGCAAATGCAATTGGTTTCTACCCATCTACAGTTAATTGTTCGAGGGCCGCGCCGAGACCAGAGCGGGATGCGTCGCATTTCACGCGTGTTTCGAGTTGCGGATTGTAATGACTAAATGCAGTTGCATTCGCTATGGGAGTCTTAATTTCTTGAAAACAATTTTCATGTTCAGTTGTCCAGATGAATTTTGAAGACTTCCGCAGCAGCGGGCGAAGAGGATGACTTATTTGGGCTAGATTAGGGATAATATTCCCAATATAATGAACGGATCCCAAAAATGAACGGAGTTTCTTTAAAGTTTTTGGAGCTTCGAGAGCCAGAATTGCTGCGGTCTTAGATTCGAGGTGCGAAATACCTTCTTGTGATATATGATACCCAAGCCAATCAATTTCTAATTTACCAAAGTGGCATTTAGGAAGATTTATCCTAAGATTTTCGTCGCCTAAATGTTGGAGACATTTCATGACATAATTTTTGTGATCAATCAGAGACCCTTTGCTAACAATTAAAATATCATCCAAAAAGCAATATGTATTTTCTTAACCAATTAGGGTATAATCCATAGCTTTTTGAAATTCAGCTGGCATATCTATAAGTCCGTAAAATCCTGTTTGAAATCTGTAAGTGCCAGTCATATCTCCACTAATAATATTAAAATTACAATGATTAGCTGTGTTGATGTCCAGATTTAATTGACTATAAGCGTATTTCAAATCAATCGTAGAAAAGTACGTTATGTTCTGCGAAGCGGGAGCACTTATTTGCTGAGATATTGATTCAATTAACGTATCAATGTTTGGCATTTGATATTTGTTCTTATGAATAGCTTTATTTAAAATTTTTGAATCCAGTGCAAGCTTTATCGTTTGGTCTTTTTTAATTATAACCACAATAGGTGAGATGAAATAATTATCAGGACAGCTTGACAGTTTTATAATGTGTTTTTCAGCTAATAGTTTTCTGAGTTCTGTATTAACTTTATCTTGAAGATTGATAGGAATTCGTCTACCTTTTTGATGTCTAGGTTGGAAATTCTTGTGAAATTTAGATTTTGCTACATGACTTTTTGATCGTCCAATGCGTGATACCAAACCACGAAATTTTTTGGCTATCTGTTCTTTAAATTCAGGGGACGCAATGTTGTTGACACTGTTACCTTTAATAAGTGTAGACTGAGTTACGGCAAGTCCAAGTTGGTTGAACAAATCACGACCTATTAAGGACTTTAAACCGTCGGCCACAACTGTGAAAGCTGCTGTGTCGCATACCCATCCTTTGCTCGTTACAGGGGCTTGAATCTTTCCCAGTACCAGTATTGGTTCGTTAGAGAAGTTTCGTAGTTGTGGTGGTGACGATTCGTGAATCCAGAAAACGCGGGGGCTGCTTTGTACCACTTGCGACGCGAGTGAATAATGAAGTATACTGCATGCACTCCCGGAGTCCACGAGTAGAGTTGTATTGACATTTCCAATCTTGAGAGGCATATTGAGGGGTTCAACTTTCTCCACTGCGGCTTCAATCATTGCGACTGTGTTGTCCTCTTCACCGCTGCTGTAGTCTGATTCATAGAGTTTTGCCGGTTGGACGAAATTTACCGAGTCCTCTGGGTGTGGCTCTTCTTCTACCACCCGAACCATCTTTTTCTTGGGATCTTGAGGCTTTACGTTGATGTTCTTTTGCTGTTTACGGCAGACCTTTGCAAAAAATGATTTAATAACCCGCAATTGTTGCATGTCTTTCCCTTTGCAATGCACTTTTCGCGATGATTTGGGAGCCAGATTCCGCCACAATTCGAACAATACATTGTTGATCTATTATTTTGTTTTAGAACATTATTATTGTTCTGCCAATACGGTCTCCGTGAGTTGTTGTTGAATTGAATAGCATTGACATTCACCGGAACAACAATTTTATTGTGCTGTTGTATTTGTTGTTGATTTCGCATCCCGAGTTCCATATTGATTGCGAGTTCTACGCCTGTCGCGGTTCTACCGTTTGTTTTAGTAGTTCTTTTTGGATTTCGGGATCGATCAGATTGGTGATGAATACATCTCGAATTAGGGTCTCCTCTTTGTTTTCAAAATCACAGTTTTCCGCCAGTTCTTTTAATTTACCATAGAAATGCTCGACAGTTTCTCCTCTAAGCTGTTTTGTGATCAGAAAGACATGTCTGTCAAATGTTATGTTACGTGGGCGAATGAATGCTTCCTCCACGATTTTCCAAAAATCGATAGTAGCAAGAGTGTCTATCATGATATGCGGGTTCTTACAGTTAAGGATACGACGTCCCTCTATTCCGATGCTCAAGTAAAGAAGGGAGACTGTTTTCCGGTCTGCCAATGACCAGGGTTTGTCGCCACACATGAAGCCTACCTCAATAAGTCGTTGGCATTTGTTTTGCCAGTTCATTTTTTGTTGCGCGTTGCGCGCGTTCCTCTCCCTCTCTGATTGTGCAGATGCAACCACAATTGTCTCTTCGTAGATTGGCTCTAGAGGTAGTTCTACCGTATCAGGTTTCGGGCCGAGAAGCGTGTCCAAAATGATGTTTTCTTTGGCTAAGAGTGCCAGTTTGTATTGTACCCTCCACTTCTCCCAGCAGAGTGGTGGATCCGGTGTTGGTTTGTCCCAGAAAGGGTCGATTCCAAGGGGTGTTCTTTTCGTTGCTGACTGCGCCATGTCGTACTTTATTATTTTGCTGTGATGATTTGCGGTGCGAGATTGCAAAGGGAATATTATTTGACTATTCGCGGCGCGAGATCTACTTTCACTTTTGTTTCGCTTACTTGCAGAGCGGGAAATTAAGAGAAGGTTTTGAAAACTGAAGTGAATTGCAGAAAATCAGAACTATGAAATTAATAAACTAAAACCACTCGAGCACAACGTGAATGCGTGATCAGACATGTCTGATCACGAAGCGGGAAACTAACCAGACAGTTGAAACAAGATCATAAGATTAAGGTTAAGATAATGAACTAAATTAGGAGCATCATATAAATTTTACTGCATCAATGAAATTGGGAAATAAATAATTGTTCGGGGATCACAAATCCATTGGTGGTAATAGCAAATTGGTGATCATCAAAACAATGCAAACAACAATCAGATGAAGATAAATTTCATTGAAAAGCTTGAAAATTTTTTTTTAATCAGCATTTTTTAAATCTTGAAAAGACTGAAAACAAATTTTTAAGTAACAAAATCAACCAATAATTTCTGCCAAATTTGACCAGAAAAATTGAATCTAGTCAATCCAGTTTTGTCCATTATGGTCCGAAATGCAATCAATTAAATGCTATTAAAAAATATTTGCCTAAGAGGTTACGAATTAACCGATGCAACATTTGACTGGCAACAAAATGTCTGAACGAGACCGACTAGTAAAATTTCGAAATCAATATTGTCTTAATATCGTTTTCTTGCCGAGAACAATAGAAAAACAGAAGAAAAGTTTCTGGTTTCTGCAAGTGTTCGATTTTCATGGTGTACTAAACTCTTAAAAAATTTTAATATAGCGTTTTACGGACTTGTTTTGTCAGAATTCAAACAAATAGCACGAACTATATATAAACCTTTAAAATTAACTCCAATTTTTTTTACTCAAATAGCACATTATTTATTTTGTAGGATCAATCCAAACAAAATATTAAAAGAAAGGCAAATCAGCAAATGAGAAAAATATGATTCAAATTTTCTCTGAGAACGAGCCGTTTTCTAATTATATAATAGTTTCAAAACGTTCAACAAACATAACTTTATTAGGATCAATAATTCAGAATAAGAATCAATGTTTTTAGGAGTTAGAAACTTATACATGACCAACTTTGAAAGCTTTTGATCTATATGACCCCGCATATCTCACTTGATTGACTTTTCATGAGATTCCTATGAATAATACCACTTCTAACCAACGGAACAGATTTTGAATGCCGATTATTGAACTATTTGGTTGACATACAAATTTCTGATCCAAATTTGTGTGTGAAATAGCATTCACATAAACCGTCTTTGTTTAGCTAGCACCATACTAATTTGACTGGCTCAGCTCTGATATTTTAGTTCATATATTAAAAACAGCCGAATGACAATTTGACACCGATTCTGGTAAAGCAATAAAATAGAAAGAAAATTAATAAAGACAAGGCGGCTCGGTAATGTGCGATGGCACATAAGGTTCCGACCCCGCCCATCCACAATTTTGGCATAATTGTCTACCAAATGAGGAACAGATAGAAAAACCCAAAAATTATTTTTTGCGAATCTCAAAAAAGCCCAAGTCTTTTTCAAAAAATTCTGTATGAACGATAAGATAGCCTCCAAAGCAAATAACTCAGTGGAGTAAAAAATGATGCATTAGATCGCTGTAATATATCAATATTAAGAAAGCGAGTCAAGAAGAACAGCAAAATCAAACAACAACAACCAACATTAAATACATCAAAAAAATTATGTCCCTCTTAAAAACTAAATTTAATAACAAAGTCAACATACCGTCAGATAAACCTAAAACTAAACAAAAATAACTTATAAATCACCAGAAAACATATGCGACCAGTCCATAAAAAGGTTTGGTAACAATTATACAAAAAAGAACAAAAATAGTAAAGTAAAAAAATTAAATAATTTTTTTGAAACAGTTAACTTCAAAGAAATAAATACCATTAGGAATCTATTAATATTACCACAAATTTACAATTACCACTGCTTTTATAGAGGGGCATTAGGACCTGTCCTTATTCATTTTTTAAAGCGGCTAAAAAGAACAACAAAGAACAAACAAAATTTCAATTGAAACTTGACAGAAAACGCTGTCAAAACCGTCAAGCCAAATTTTGTCACTCAAAATATATTTGATTGCGCCTTTTTCAAACAGCTATAACTTAGTACGTGGCCATTCATTAGTAAGACTAGGTAACAGGTAGACAAAAAAGCGAAGTGCTAAAATATGTAATACTTTCAATTTTTTTTCGAAACATAATTACATTCAATGTCATGAAAGGCATTAATTACAAAAAGAGCTATTTAAATAGGGTCGTTTGTTCACGAAAAGGAAGCCCTCGAGACCTGTTTTATCCAGATTATATCTTGCATCCAGATTATATCTTGCATCTACAAAAAAAACGTCAAATATGACAAAAATCAAATTAATTTACTTTTTTTTTGTGAAAAACCGGTGTCGAAGCCAGTAAGGTCATAACAAATTCTTTAAAAGAAAGATTTTGGGACACCAATTCCTTTTATTCTCTTGACACCCGTAATGTCATATTTGACCTGTAATTAACTAACGAGATTTGGTAACAAAAAGAAACATAAAAAGAACAAAATTGCGAAGTTAAAAAGGTTTTTTTTTAATTTTGGAAAACAATTGTTTTCAAAGTCATGAAAGCCATCAGCTATCTACTAATATCAGAATATCGGTTCCTCTATTCTTCCATGAAAAGCTAATGAAAGCCATTACTATACAGGAAATTTCATACGACCGAAACGACAAAGTATAATTGACAGTTAAAGACAAAATTAAAAAATTCAATTGATTTCTTCAAGAAAGAGGCGTCGAGGCCGTTAAAACGATGATGTATATCTTTCAAGATTTGAATATGTTCAATTGTGCCTTATTCTGAAAGCTAATAAAGTGAAATGAGAGCTGTGACAAAATTAAAAAACGTGAAAAACTGGCAAATATCAAAACAAACAAAAATCTGAAATCTTGTAGTATCAAAGCCAGAAAACAATAACTTCAGGCTTAAAACTGCAACCGCGAAAAAATTTTAAATCAGTAGAAAGGAGAAGCAGTCTTTCTTTGCTGACACTAAAATGGAAGTTGAACAAATTAAAAAAAAATAAAGGAAAAGTTAATTAAGCCTTTATTTATTGAAAAGTCATTTTTTTTAAAAAAAAGAAACGACCATAAACTTTCAATTAAAAAACTAAATGCATCAGCTTGGAGCTGCTTAGCAAGCGAATTGGTTGAACCTATCACTCCTGAGCTTTGATTTGATATGTTCTGTTCTTTATTATTAAAAAAGTCTTTTTTTTTAAAAAAAAAAAGACCGACTGATTACAACCCGATTTTTTTTGGATTGTAACAGTCAAAGAATGGCCCAAAACTACCCCTGCTAATACTTATTGTCCGTTAGGAACAATTGATTATTCGAATGTTGTAGATATAGATAATTTGTTAGTTGGAAACTCAAAATAAATTCTGCATTTTTGATAATCAACTAGTAAAGTTAGCAAAAAACGGCAAAAATTTTAACAAAAGTGCACTCTCAGCGGACTCTGAAGTCGAAATAGCCCCCTCTGAGTCTACAAAGATTGTTTGAGTGTTGTTTGGGGGTGTACTGTCGGCAAATTTAATCAAAGTGGACTAAAATAGCTTATTTCGTGCTGTTTTTGATGAAAAAGTTTAAATTTTGAAATGTTTATCCAGATTTTTTGAATAAAAAAATTAAATCAAAACAATCAACAATGCTTGTTCGTCTTCAAAAATAAAATCAACGACACTATTCTTAAAAATTATAACAAAATTTAGCAAAATTGACGAAAATTTAGGCAAAAATTCCGGAAAATGTGAATAAAAACAACGTGAATTCACTCTTCTTTTCTCAGAAGTTTAAACCTCGATAACTCCCTGTAGAAAACGAAAATTAAAAAATCTTTTTAATTCCATATTCTACGCTGGACGAGCTTTCTAATGATACCAGTCTCAACTCTCTACGATGAATATATCGAGCGGCGAAAATTCACGGAACAAAAAAAACCCCATTTGAGTATATAGTTCCTCCCCCCTCAAGAGGGTCGGAACAAAAATGAATCGTTCTATGTTTCAATACGAATGTTTATAGCTTGTATATTTACATCTACAAAAATTGGAAGTTTTCATTTGAAATTGTGTTTTTAGTTTTCTTTTTTCGCTGATCTCAGATCTGAAAAGTTTTTGTGCAAATTGATTTAAAGTTCTAGCAGTTAAAGTGTAAGGAGAGTAAAATCTACGGAGTGTGATCGGTTGTTCTATAAATTTGTATATACATCGAAAAATTGAAGACAGTAATCTGGAAAGAAAATACTGCAACCCCGTTTTTGCCGCGGGATCTACGTTTGCTTATTGTTCGATTGTTCTTACATCGGAAAAATAATTTTGTTAACGAGCTGATATTCGTTATCCTCTTTTTGAGTTCAAAGCTGTTTGGACAATAGCAGATACAATTCCTCGAACCGGAGGACACTCTCTTCAGCTCTTGTTACAAAACAGCGTTTCCTGAGGGAAAATACTATCAAAACGACTAACTACCAGCTAAAAAGTACAATCAGTAACTGCGGCCTATAAAATATGCAGAGATTAGTACATTAAAAATTAGGTTCCAAGTGAATAACCTTTTTCCAGTCATTTTTCTCTTTGTCGTTGTAGACCACACAATTATTAGTGTAGCTGACGACCTCTTTGAACACCTGGCCGGAGTGCTGCTGAGTAATCAACTGGTAGATTGTGAACAAAATATCCTGAAATTAAATAGCTTCAACTATCACTTTTAAATCAAACAATCCCCGTACAACAATTTTTAAAAACAAATTTTTTAATCAGCACCTATATATATGTCAGCATTTGTACATACCCATGTTTTTAAATGACCCATGTAAAGACTCATTATAGTTTGAAGCTTGCGTGGACAGTTGGCACAAACAAAAATTACTTATGTTTCGCTGAAATGAAAGAAAGCGTAATTTATTAATTTATGTTTAACTACGGAGAAGTCCCTGTCAATACTAATTGTCCATTCAAAAGACAGTCAACATTTTTGCACCTTGAAGAAACCCAGATCATCCGCAAAATTTCTTTATATTTTTCGAGCAAATTTTTGTTGGCTAATTAACTTTGGAAACTGGTTTTGTTATCCAAAAAAATGGGTGGCAAAATTCCGCAACTGTTGTTTATGGTTAACGTTTAGATATCTCATAGGCGAGACAGACTGACGTGAAGTGAGAACAAAATGTGCCGGAGTATTGACGATGTTGTCTACAAAAGGCCTCACAAAACCCCTGTAATTACAAAAATGCAGGTTTTCTGTCGAAATGCAGCGTCTCTCAGCATAGCATAAAATAAATGTTAGATTAGGGGAAATGGTGGTTAAACGAAACGGACTCTATACATGTTCAGTCGTTCTTTCACTTTAGGTAGCAGGAAAATATTTTATAAAAACTAAGATCAAACATTTATTTGAAGAGAATGTCTGCGAAAACCTTTTTTATGTATTCAAACATTCACAATTAAGCACCATATTTTGAGCCCAAACCAGTCAAAACAAACTTTTGCAGTGTAGAACCCCAGGTAAACAAAACCTGAGTCATTTTTCCATCTCATGCATAATCTCGATAATTCCTGAGAAAACTAGAAACATATTGTTTTTGATGAGAATAGGAAAGTAAAAAAAGCGTTTTAAAAAAAATTTGTGGTTAAAAACTGGGCAAAGTGGATCAACATAAGTCCTGGACACTTTTTTCTATAGCAAGTGATTCGAAGCAAAATGCAGAGAAACCGAAGTAAAAAACGAAGTAAAAACAAAAGAAACAACAAAAAAATCAAATACATTTTGAGAACAACATTGGGCCAAAGATATACGTGTACTGTGTACGATATACCTGCACTTACCAATTTTGGGATCTTTTCACAAGAAAAAAGACCAAATCATTGTCACTCATTGTCAAACTAAGAACGGCAAACCGGATCAAAGGCATTTTTAAACCGTTATCTAAAAGTAAAACCTTTAGGTATAAAGGTAAAACCTTTATATCGTTAGGTAAAGTTTATACCGTTAGGTAAAGGTAGAACCGTTAGGAAAACTGATTCATGGCGCATTCAGAGAACAACATTAGGCCTCAAGATCAACGTTTGCTCTCCACGATATACTTGCACTGCCCACTTGTAGGATCTTGGTGCAAGAAAAAAAAGAGGAAATCATCTTCACTCATTGTCAAATTGAGAAAAGTAAAGCGGATCAAATGCAATTTTCTACCGGTTGATAATGAAAAACTGACTCATGGTGCATTCATAGAACAACATTAGGCCAGAAGATATCCGTGCACTCTCCTCAATATACCTGCACTGACCACTTATGGGATCACGCTAAAAGAAAAAAAGAGCAAATCATCGTCCCTCATTGTCAAACTAAGAACGGCAAAGCGGATAACAGGCATTTTTCTACCAGGCGGTAACAAAAAATTGATTCATGGTGCATATAGAGAACAATATGAGGCCAAAAGGTATACGTGCACTTTCCACGATACACCTGAACCGATCACTTTGTGGGATCACTTGTGGGAAGAGAAGAGAAAATCATCGTCACTCATTGTCAAACTAAGAAAGGCAAAGGGATTCAAACGCAAATTTCCATCTTTAGTCAAAATGGGTGCATTTTAGGGTGCATTTATTGTGGTGGCTGAGCTAACTAAATAGACAAATAAATTCAATACTAATTCAAGGCCATTTCAAGCACTAAAATTAGAATGGCCTGACAAGCGAAATTTAATGCCATATTCTATCGCAGCCAAATTTAATTGTTCACTTCGTCAATATTTATGTTTGTTTTAATTATTATTAATACGCAATTGTCAGGCAACAAGTGAATTTGAAAATGAAAATATATCAAAGCCAAGGAAATCAATTTCACGACTTAACAATTTTGCATCAGATTCTTTGCGATTGGTGTGCGAATCAACCTGTTTTGATACAGATTATACAAGGTTAACAAGGTTCCCATGATATTAAATTTAAACTGGAAAAATGACAAAAGGGAAATCAGTTTACGTTTTGTTGACCTTTTTTATCTACAACCAATCAGAGATTCAATTTTGACAAGCAAATCCACGTGATTAGCAGCATAAAAAAGAGCTGGAAAAACTGCCAAAAATCAGTTGAAACTCGATAATTTGGTCTATTAAAGTGACATACAAGGCGTATTGAAGCAAATTTCCTGAGCGGCAAATTACTCTGTTTGTCTTCTGTAAATCATTTTAGTGATTGTACAGTTTTGACTTAACTTAGACTTTTTGAAAAAAGAACTAACCTTGATATTCTCAATCTTTGCTTCTGACGAACAAAATTTCTAAGTGACAGAAAGTTTGTGCAAAACACATAGTCAGTTGTTCTTACTGGTATTAACCGAGCCTATTCTAGTTCAATATTGTTGTTACCTGAGACCAGTAAAAAAAATCTGCCAACTTCGAAGTTAGAAAAAAATTTATTGTTGTTCAAATACATCTTGTAATCCAGCCTGTTTAACAGCTATTAACTGTAGCAAATTGAAACTTTACACATTTTTTACCAAATTATAGGGCTACAGATTGATTGAATTATAATTTCCAGTTTCGATTTCAGAAAAATTGATTGTTTCATTTTGAAGTTTTTTTGTATTCTGAGGGAAGCAGGTTTGTTGAACGGCAAAGCTGAGCAAAAATTTTTTGAAAAAAATCAAAAAGCAATTAATGAAAACGGTGACCTAGAGTTTAGCGGTTAATACAGTTCGAAAAATTTAACTATAAAAACACAATATCCGGACAGATTTAAAGTTTTCCTTGCCTTTGATAGAAAAACAGCCGTTACTTTTGGTCCATCGATCCGGACAGTGGAAGCCAAACTGCAGTCCAATCAGATGAAGAGAGTGCTGAAGGCACCCACCAATGAAAATCAAACGAAGCAGCAGCAAAAGGCCAGTGTGGCGAACAGAAAAGTGCAGTTCAATAGAGAAATTGAAGTGCGAATCCTGTTTGATTTGATTAAGCAAAGCAAAAGCGAACAGCAATCAAGGAAATGATGCACAATCAACAAACAACAGTTTCAACCAACAGCTCACAGATACTTCAAGAAATTCCAAGATTTAAATTAAGAGGATAACCCCAAATCAAGGCTTGGCTACAGAATATTTGAGGATTCAGATCGACCCAACAAACTAAAGATCCTCAGTCAACGGACTGTTGATTTTCCAGAGAAAGAATTGCCCAAGCAAATGCAGCGTCCAAACAAGTTTGTGCCCTATCAAGCAGACTTTGTTGAGGAACACCTAAAAGAAGCAAAGAAGAGCGAAGCAGGTTTGGTATATCGTTGGCTTGCATATATAAGCAAAGGCACGCAACCAGCAACGAATGCAAAGCAAAGCAACGCAACTCAAGCAGTCAACAACAGCGAGAATTACAACCAATACCAAACTGACAACCCATTTGCTCAAACAGTTCAAAATGGAGCAACAGCAGGCGGCCCGAGATACAGAGAATGTTTCGGAAACGTCTTCAGCAAAGCAAATGCGTGAAGAACGGATGAATGAGTTCGATATTGAATTCGAAAAAAAGATGAAATTAGGACAGACATCTTTTGAATTGAGGAAGCCATAGCTGGAAATGCAAAAGCAAGGGCTGGAAACCAAGCATCTTTTGTAGAAAGAGCGTAAGCTAGAGCGCAAAGTGAAGAGAAATGCATTAGAGATTGGTGATTTTGGTTCCCGATCAAATAGTTCTCGATACAAATCACCCCTAAATTGGACCCGATAGAGAAGAGATGTTTCAGATTGGGCCTGCAGAATTGACAACCTTCTAATACCAGATCGATCAACAGCTCGCTTCGAAGTAACCTCTGAAGTGAAAAAAATTAGTCATTTCTGACGATACAGAAGTTCACGAGAGCATTCCTTAAAATTTGAAGACCAGGACTTATCTTCCAGAGCCGGCCTGCAATATAACAGTGGATAATCAGGTAGCAGTAAAATACCAAAGCTGAAGCTGAAAAATTTCGATGTAAACCCTCTCGAAAGGCCGGAGTGGTCTAGTATGTTCATTGCTACAGTGGATCAATGACCAATACCCCAATGCCAGACAAAGAGAAGATGAGCCATCTTAAAAGTCTACTGTGAGGCAGAGAGAAGATATTCTGGAAGGTTCTATGGTGCAGCATGTAGCATTCAGGAGATGAGATTTGGGAGACCTCATGTCATCATTGATGTACAGCTGGAGAGTTCGCAAGGATATTCACTTGAAACCTCACAACTCAACATGTCTGATCAATTTTTCAGTTGTTGTATCGAATTTTGTGAATGTACTCAAGGAGTGCAAGCAGTTCGGTGGTATGCAATCAAGCTCCACACTTTAGACGGCAGTAAATAAAATACCTCAATTGCTCAAAGAGAAGTGGTGGTTCTATGTTGATGATAATGATATAATTATGTTTGAAAAACGGCTATCTTAGATCAACTTTGAGAACAAAGTGTTTTCAGTTTCAGTTTTCAAAGGACAGCAAAGAGAAGAAAAACCGAAGAAGCACAAAAAGAGACAAACAGTTCTCAAAAACATCAAAATTAAGTGCTAGTTCGAACGTGAAAGAAACGATGCAAATGCATAGTGATCACTGTCCACTAGCTGATGACACTAAAAAAATTACAAGTTCCCGCTATTCAGAAATTTCAATGAATGATTGATACGCAGCAGTGAGGAAGCAACGCTTATGTTGTTGATGTCTAGACAAAGGACATGCAATCAAAGATTATAAAGTCAATGCGCGCGGCATCAATGGATGCATGCATCAAGAAGCAAAACCAATTGCTACACTCAGAAAACCAAATGGACGAGGGCAATGGCGCAGCCAACATAAGCTCAGCTACAATTAACAAGAGTAACGAAGTTAAGAGCTTTTTTCAGATTGTTCCTGTCTCAATGTTTTAATAAAGAGTGGTGGCAACAGGCTGATCACATAAGCTTTCCTCGATAGTGGATCAACCGTTTCATTTACCGATCAAAGTGTGCAAGAGATGTTACAAGCCCGAGGGACCGATGCTACGCTCAACCATGCAGGAATGCACGAAACGAAGTATCTGAAGACAGAAGAAGAAAAGGTTCCTCTCAAAATAAAAGGACTACCTTTAGAGGTGCATTCGATCGAAGAGCTAGCTCACCGGTCAACAACATTGAGATACTACAAACTACAACGACTAAAACAAGCTGATGCAAACTTTTAATCACTTCAATATTCTACCCAACAAATGCTTCAACTGATAAGCATCCTTGGTCAAGATGCCAATGAGCTACAACGCCCATTGGACTACAAGATAGGAACACGAAGTGAACCGTTCGCCGTTCTAACTGAGCACAGAGGGGTAGTCAGTGGGCGCCTTATGTTTGTCATTTCGCCTTCACAAAAGATGTGAAAGGGGCTGAGAATATCACAACTTGGTGGGACATAGAAACATATGCCTCCAAAATCAACGTCGATAGTAATTCAAGGAAGGAACCGCAGGCACAAAAGATGCTATAGAGTACGACAAACTTTACAGGCGAGCGGTATGAAGTCGGAATGCTCTGCAGTGTACCAGAGCCAAACCTACCGAACAACTACAGCTAAGCCTTGGCCCATCTTTAATCATCGGGGCAAAGATTCCAAAACCTGAAGAGTTTGTATCAACAATAAATAGATACAGATGTTGAAGAGGGATTTGTCAAAGATATGGGACGAGTCCAAAATGAAAGGCAATGTCATTTTCAGTTTTTTCTTCTGTTGTTTTTAGTGAAAAATTGAAGCCACGTATTCAATGTGAAATGTTTTTTAGTTTTTACTTCGCATTCATTCATTTTGTCCTGTATTCTGTCGTTTATGAAATAACTAATTATGATGATCTTAGTAGGTTACTCAATTAGTTCAGTTTTCTGATCAATTAGAGAGCATACGTTTTCAAGAGCTATCACAATCAACAGACAATAGTTTACCAAAAGATTCAGTTAGGGGTATGATATGACTTATATGGTCCGCTCAATAATTCAAAAGGTGTCTTTTTGTCTCCAATTTTTTGAAATTTCGATCGGTCATTTTTATAAGTTTTGATTCAGTTCTTTAAAAAATTATTCAAATTGAAAGTTGAAAACTGCGACCAGAGGAAGGAGAAAATGATGAATCGGTTGTATTTAGTCTCAACATTTTGTTAATTTTGATTTTTGTTTTGTTTTTTTTTAAAAAAGAAGACACATAAAAACATTTGTTTTGATTTTTAAAACCAAAATCAGATAGTTCAAGATTTTAGAATCTAAACAACTTTTAGAAATAAAACAAATAGTTCCTCTCCTATTTTAACTTTTTGGTAATGTAGTTATACTTTATATAATGAATGTTCTATTCGGCAAAAAATTGTGAATCTTCTTTTCCAGTATTCCTCACAATTTATCAAGCCATTCCCCTTACGCAATTTGCACAAAAATGGTAATTCTAAAATACAATCAAAGCTAGCCTATAAGATCTACAAAATTATGTTTTGCTTACTTTTCTACGATGCGTAATTAAACAGCAAAAATTTGACTGAAGAAAAACGACAGCTTCGCATATATTTTCCCCATCAAAATTATTGGAACACTAACTAGATTTGGCAGGCATGGTGACATGTCCATGTAAAACGCTTTTAGCCGAGAGACATCGAGAATCTCCCATTCGGCTCTTTGTAAAATTTTTGTCAACAAAAATTTGTAGGTAACCTCTGTCATTTCCGTTCTGAAGTTGACAATTTCATGGTAGACCAGAGTCTCGATGGCACATGCGTCTCCCATAGAGAACAGGCGACAAAATGTTGGCCAGAAATGTTCACGCATAATCAGTCTGCCTTTGGCAGTCATCTTGAGCTGTTTGATTATATGACAGGCCCTGAAAAAACTCATTCAGTTCTTTAGAGTTCTGCTTTCGCTTTTCAATTCTTTTTCAATGCACGTTTCGCGTTTCAAAGTTTTTAATTGTCTGATTTGTTTGCCAACTTTTCATTTAGAAGGAGTTTTCAATTTTCTTAGCTATTTTTGTTAAAAAGAGCCCAGAGAAATTGATCATTGTTCAGCATTAAGATGGATTTATTGTAAATTCTCAAATCTGTGGTTTGATAAAGTAACTTAACTTATTCAGTTGTCAATTCCCAGGTCGAGGTGTCACCGCTAAAAACCACAGAAAGATGTAAGATTTGCGGAGAATTTGACGAAAAATGTAATATTTGTGCTCAATGTTGTAAACGCGGTAAAAAACAGCCGCAAATATTGAAAAACAATACCTCTATGTTCATCGCTAATCTTACAAAATCTCGTCACTGAAATCATTGTCAGAAAATAATTTAACAATAAATTTTCACCGCAAAAAAAATTGCTGCTTAAAATTTACGTGAATCTGATTTAAATACAAAATAAGACAAAATAAACGAAAGTAGGTGACAGATACCAAAGTGGTAGAAGATGATAAAGAAGAAGTTACAAACAGGCTGATGCGGTTTATTCTTGTATGAATTGAAAAACTCATTGCTATCACCGCATTTACCGATAAAAGATAGGACACTGTGCGGTGAAAAACCTCTACCCGGGTTTACATAAGCTAGACAAAGGGTTGCAATGTTAAAAATTAATGTGTGCTTTGTGTGAAATGAGAGAATGGAGATTGCGCGTGCCTGTGAGCCTGTCCCCAGTCAATGAGGACAGTGAGTTTCTCTCCCGGCTTAAGAAGACAGTCATTGAGCTGTCCAATGAGGCTGTCGTACACCTTCTGAGTACTTCCCAGGTCTATCCACGTGATCCTATCCTTCATCTGGTACACCCTCAGCCACCTCTCTAAACAACCATCCCACACCAAATTTGTGGCAATTCTTTTGTGTGTAAGGGCTTCTTTGTTTCAATTTTAAAGGTTTAAAATGAACAAAAGGACTCATGATTAGCTTGCCAGTTATTGATGGTTCAATCCTCTGCGTGCTGCTTAACATTAGCTCCAGATCCATCACAGCTTTGCCGATCTTGGATGCAATAATGTTGCCACATAAAATAGGCTCACAAAAACAACGGCCTACATTAGAAGGTGGCGAGAGGAAACCTAACGTAAATTGTGAACTAAACAAGGAGGCTCGGTAATGTGCGTTAGCACATAATATTACGAACCCACTTAACCAAGTTTTTGAATTCATTGTCCACCAAATGAGGAAAAGAAAACTTTCAAAAAATCACTTTTTGTTGGAAAATAATTGGTGTATCCATTATTTTAGCTCTATGCTTTTATCGCTTTTAGCTCTATCCACTATACAAATGAAAAAATAACTTATCAGATGACCAATTAAATTTACCGAAAAGGAGAGTAAGATACACGAAAGCCAACAAATTAAAATAAAAACAACGAGTATTACTTACAATCCAAAATCGATGTCCATTTTTTCTTAACAAAACTGAATGAAAAAGTCAAAATGGCATCAGATAAAAAGCAACACCAAAAGACTTGCACATAATCAGAAAAACATAAAGACTTGACTTTATTGAGAATAATTAACAAGTGGACAGAAAACAAAACGGGCAAAATAAGAAAACATGGTTACACCTATTCAAAACAATTCAATTCAAAGACATGAAAACAGTTAGACTGAAATCATTCAACCACTTCGTTGATAATTTCAAACAAAATTATTGAGAACTTGCATTATTCAGAAAGTCATATTACGACGAAAAGAGCAAGTACGGGCAAAACCCAAAAGTGGAACCAATTTTAAGATGAAATGTTGTCCACCCCTATAGGATAAAAATCTGTTCACTAAAATTTTTGATTATAATCAAATCCACCTTATTTTAGCGCCTTTAATGTGATATGCAAATTTTCATTAACGTGCTACTAATGTGATGACCGGACAAGACAGCACAAAAGAACCTCAATAATTGGAAAATATCAACAGTAAAAACTCGTATTATCAACTATAAAAATCATTATTTAAAAAAACAGCAAAAAAAACTACATTATGATTAGCTTGGAAAATTTTTTTTTGATGAGACTACCCTGGAAAGTTGCAGAAATAAGATTGAATTACGCAAATCGCAAGGCACCGTTAATTTTTTGAAAACAAATTTTATTAAAAGCGTAAGGCATAACAACCTTAAACTTTCAACTTCAAAATGGTAAATGGTTTAAGATTTAATTGCTCCGGAAAAGAAATGTGCATTTCATTTCTCAGACTAAGTCAAAAGACTACACATTTACACTGAAAACAAGCAGGACTCAAACCTTCAGGAACAGTTTTCTGCAAATAGCGTTGAAACCAAAAACCCTATGCTGAGCACTGAAAAAGTTATATATGTTCATTGGCGTCCTGTTGAACTTGATTTCAAACTGTCAATAAAAGAGATTGAAATCATACAGGTCTGTAGCTAATATAAAAGAAACAAAAAGCCAAAAATGAATATAAAAAATATATAGAGACCCATTACAGTTTTAAGTTAATATAAAATTACTCAATTAGGCCAAAATAGTCCTCTTGTTGCTTCTCTATAACAACAAAATTCTCAAATGTAACCCAAACAGCATATTTGACTGAAAAATTTTTATATCAAAAATGAGTGATGAATTCTGGATCCTTGCTGACTTATATTACCAGAAAATCTATTGTGTCAACCTAAATCATCACATAGTTTTTTAAATAGCTCCCACCATATTAATGTCGTCTTTTGATTAACTAGACTTAATAAGAAGCGAACAAAATGACCATCAAAAGCTGGCAACACTAAAAAATGAAGTTAAAATTTAATGAAACAATTTGTCGGCCCAAAAAACCATAAATCTTTCTCATAAAACACAATATTGCTTCATAGGAACTTATTGGAACATAAACAACAGACTTCTTTACAACCGAATCTTTGAAAAAAAAAATTCGCTGCATTTCGCGCTGCGCAGCTGTTTAAAAATTCTTTTAATATAAAAAATTGCGTAATAGCTTTTTTTAGAAACGAAAATCTTACTATATCAAAAATAAACTACACAATTTTTATATACATAGTTTTTATTTAGCGAAAGAACGCAAAAACTTTATTTCTAGAAAATTTTTTTAGGAACCGGACGCAGAATCTGCTCACAGATGAGTAAAGATTTTAGATTTTCCCCAAAAAAATAGCCCCACAAAAGGATTTATATTTAGGGGGTAAGTTTAGGTGGTAGAAGGATGGGATGTATGATTAGGTGGTAACGGGGGGTAATGGGGGGTAATGAGGGGAATGTTCATACTTTTACCCCCCATAAAAAAACTACTCTCAAAAAGCTGTTAGAATAGGTTGTACAATTAGGGGTTAATACGATGTTAGATGGGGGGGGGTTAATTGGGAGTGAAGGGTTTTTTAGTTTGATAGATTTAACCCTCAAAACAGCCCCTAAAAAGATGTAAGATTAGGTGGGGAATTTTAGAGGGTACAACGATGTAAGATAAGGGAAGTAATGAGGTGTAGAGAGGTTTTTTAGACTTATTCATATACATGGGATGCCTAGTATTGGGCAATCATTGGTTGTCTGAGGTTAAGGTAAACTGGCTCAGGGGAAAGAGGTTACGTGTTCAAGGCTGTCTATCTGCGACTATGGAAGTAAAACGACGTAAGCGTTGGGCTGCCAAGGGAGGTAAAATGATGCAAGAGTAGGCGGTAATGGGGTAAAACGACGCGAGAGTAGGGGAGAATTGGAGATAAAACTACTCAAGAGTGAGCGGGTAATGGACCTGTTACCCCGCCTACTCTTGCATCGTTTTAGCCCCATTACCCCCTTTTCCTGCATCTTTTTACCCCCCAAATTTAACCTGTACCCTTACACCATTTTACCACCCCCATCACCCCCATTACCCCCCACTCTGGCTTCGAATTAACCCATTACCCCCCAAAACAATGCAAGAGTTCTTAGGGGAATTTGCTAAAAATTCCTCCGATTACCCCACTATTCTTACATCTTTTTGGGGCAAAAATTCGACACTGGAAGTAATTTTGTGGTAAAGTATAGCCGCTAAGGGGGGATTCTCTAGAAGGTAGCAAATAAGGGGGACAATTGTTGAAAAGATCTATAGTTAAGTCTGGACTCGATGATACGGCGCCGGTTATGTGTTTTTGTCTCACGCAACGGAAGAACTTAACAACAGAGAGCATTAACCGAAAAGCCGCTATGGTATATCTAAGCGCCTAAAATTTAACACTAATAACATTGCATTAGCAATGTTTTATTGTTTACTAACTATCTGTTTCTCCGACATTAAGATTATTAGTCTGGCAAATTTCAGCTATTTTTCTGGACGCAAAACCGGAATCCTGCATCACGAATAGCTCTATTCTGGCAGTTTCGTTCTCCAATTCGTTTAAGAACTCCATATTATCTCCGTAGATGAGGAAAATTTCATAGAGAAATTCAGATTTTTCCACCTTGTCACGTGCATCGTGTCGGAAGCCACCGTTTGAAGTTTGAGATTTTCTTTCGCATTGAATTTGACTGTTTTCCGCTTCAATTACAATGGGTGGGACATAGTTGTGACGCGCACTGTATGTATCCTTTTCAATGTTGAGAGCTTCTCGGAGGCACGACACCATTGTATCGTCCAGGTCTTGTCGACAGTTGGTTCTCTGTTGCGTTCTATTGACACATTTCACAACTTGAAATATAGACGAGGATCGGCGACTAATAAGGCGAAATAGTAACTTCAATCTTTCTCTGTTCGGCCATGGAGCGGGTGTGTCGCAGTCAAAAAGTTTGTACAAAATTGGTGTTGGGATCCCCATGTTGTAATTAAGGAACCACTAGCGTATATCTAATACCGAGTTGTAATGAAGATCAATGTGTACACAGCTCAAGTAGTACAGTGAAGGAATGAATAGGTGCCGAGGAAAAGTTTGAGATTTGTGTAAGACTATGTGAACATTTTTTTTTGTTCAAAATACCATGACCTAAAAAACTTTGCAAACGCTAACAGGTGTTGACATTTCGAGGAAACAATAAACAGTTCAAACACAATCAAGTAATTGATATAAAAACTGATAATTAATTCGGGTAACAGATTTTTTCAATATGCAAATACATTTGATTGTTTTAACTGTTATTCACAGTTTGAAACGCTAGCACTGCAACCTTCCGGTTTACTTGTTTAACAGGAAATGAGCAAAAGCCATTCGTTTTTTAATTGCAAGCACAGCATTTTCATGACGTAAAGATGTGATAAAAGCTATCTTGAAAACTATATTGAAGAAAGAAGAGTTCAACTGACTGTGCAATGCTATTACGGCTTCGTGAATCTTTCGACGCTCTTCTGGTTAAAATGGGTCCGTGAATGACTTAAAAACTCATAGCAAATTTTAATAGAAATTAAAACATAATCAAATTTAAAGTAACTTTTTCCCGTATATTTTATGCACGCTGTTTGTATTTTAAACGCTTTGGAGGTTCCTCAGTTCCAAATTTCAGCGAAAGATGTTCAGCCTAAATTTTAACCTTTTGCCTCGATTGACTTTTGATTTCCAATTCTTTCATGATAAAATTGCCTGCTATTACAGAAAAACTTCAATGAAAAATTTTTGCTAGGAATCATTCTTTGATTATTTTCTGCAGTAGCAGAACTTCAAACTTGTGTCTTGACTGAAGCATTTTTTCCTGTTAAAATTGGTATCAACAAATTTATTGGTCTGTGTGTGCCCATTTTTCAATACCTTAGATGCAACGGATTCAATTTATTTGAAGTTGAGATAATATTTAATACGGTTGCATAGTTGATATAAAAGACAAGATTTTAAATACTATAAACGCAATTCATAAAGATTGTGGTTCAAAAATTTGGGAAAAAGCAAACATGTTTGGAGAAAAAAAATGTCCGACCAATTATGCACTCAATTTAAGAAATCAACTTTTCAAACGTGCAACGGATCAATTGTTTTTGGCTATAATATATGGATAATCAAAGCGTTTGCTGATGGAACTGTTCTCAATAATTATAATAGAGTATCCTGATTTGCAAAGTTTCTGCAAAAATCGCACTTCTCAGGTGCCAAGTTTTTAAATATGACCGTTTCTTGCAAGTGGGAAGCCATAAAAACAATTGGCAGGGGTTGTCCAGGATAAAGTTGAGCTAATAGAGTTTCAGCGGACTTCAAACTCAACCATGCAACTTCTCCAAACATTTTTTCTTCAAATTTAGTTATAGATTGTACTTTCTTAGTTTTCAACCTAATTTGATATTATGCTTTAATAAAAAACATAAGTTTTAACATTACGTCTTCAAATGCAGAGTTAAAAAAAAATTTGCATTTTTTGGAAACAATTAAAAATGTGTCACCAGTTTCAATATATCGTAGCCTTTTTTTCACCTTGGAATAGAGTGACACAAAATGTGGAAATAAATTATATTTCTTCTGAAAACGTTTACGTTTTTGTAAATAGTTTTTACGGATAAATGTAAGCCAATTTCACAATTTTCATCATGTAATTAGCCTAAAACTTTCTTTGCCCGAATTTTATAAACAAATACTTGAGGCCAAAATCAAATATTCAGTTCTTCTTGTGAACAGTGCTTTGGGTAATTTCGAAAACTTTTAATTGCCTTCTTATACCTCAATTTGTATCGAGAGGAACATTTCTGAATTTAATCACCAATCAGGTTCTCTTTCATTTTGGTCTAATTGGCAATATCTCAGTTATTAGATACTTTAACGGTAGAAGAAGCTAACGCGTGGAAATTAGTGACTTATGGTGTGGAAATTAGATACAAATTATTGTCAATAGCTTTCACACTAGCCTTAAAAAGACGCAACGAGAAAAACAGTTGCACATACATCCTATTTTGAGGCAAATTTGAGCAAAATTTGTTTAGTGTAATTGCTTTCCTCGCACACTTATAACTCTAATCTTAAAACATGGGTCCTGAATAAAAGTGACAAAATTGAGTACAGAAAAAAAAGGAATCCGATTTTGGCCATGTAGTGAAATTTTAACAGTTTGTTACGTTAAGAAAAACTTGGGAACCCCCGACAACCATTCTCAACCTAGTCGTTTAATAGCAATTCAAAACAAAAACCGTGTAAGATGAATGAAATGAAGATTCCAACCGGGCAACCAGGTCTGGGCTTTGACTAATCAACAGACCCTGCTCGAACTAAAATTTTTCTAAAATATACAGTACTCGACTGAAATAGTCCACGACATGACATTAAGCCCAAATTTAGCGCACAACTGGACTTTAGCTTGACCCAAGTTTTTGCTGCTGAGCTTTAGCTGGACTTTTGGCTGTCACAAGTTGAGGAATAAATCTAAGTAGGGAGTGAAAAATAAGAAGAGAGCTGAAATTTGTCTCCTCAGTTACCACTATTGGTTAAAGTAATGTTGCTCAAAATTAATTTGTAAAACTGGAGAACAAATAAACAGCCCATTCCATTAAATTTGAAAATTCAATGCTGCCATAGAAAAAAGACTTTTAAAAAAGATCAGTGCAGCCGGTTGAGAAAATTGAATAATACCCAAGGGATTGGTGCTGATATTGCTTTTTATGGCAGTAAACTTGTTCGCTGCGCCAAATTCATCTATGAATGTCATAATCTAAATGTTTTGAATTTTAACTTTGACCACAATCTGTTTCTCATTCTCAGTAAGCACACAAACAATATCCTATATTATTAAAAGCCATGTTCACCATCGAAGTTCACTTCATAAAATATATTTTTTGAGCAAGGTGTAGTTGCTACGATTTCTAATTGAAAATAAGCTTAAATTAATAAATATATTTTTCACTGAAAATATTACGAAAAATTGAACCTTAATAATAAAGTCTTGGTTTTTAATTAAATGTGTTTTTGACCGAAGTTATATCTTAGATTGAAAACCGACTATTGCAACAGCTTGTAAATCGCCCGTTCATCATAAGGAGGCGAAGAAATGAATTGATTTGATTTTTTTAGAGTTTTTTAAATTATTAAGATTAAGCTAATGAACAAAAGACGACTTGTGTAAGTCTGCCATAGCACAGAAAGTTCCAACGTAGTCAATGGAAGAAGGCACAAGAAACTAAGTCCTTGCATCGAAAGTTGCAATTTCGGAAAAATGGTACAACAAAAAATTTAATCGAATGAGTGACATATTGAACAATTGTCCATCGTGAGCTTTTTCGGTTAGAGCTATTGGAGCGTAAATGCGTCCCTTTGCTTGTTGTTGGTCTCGTGGCCTTTCAATTAGGACAATTAAGCGTTCTTTGAAGTACACTATTTTTGAATTCCATTGGATGAGATTTATACTACAAAGGTGGTTACTTAATATAAACTTTAGATCTTTTTGCTTAGGTTTTTATATGTTTTCTGAATTCCTACGTATAAAACCATCTAAATGAATTTTTTTCATAGAACTGTTTCTATAAAATCAAATGACTTTTTCATGTCTGCTTCTTGTTCTAGAGTTTTCTAGGTTTTTATTATTTTTTTTTCCGTTTTATTCCTCCTTCCAATCAAGAAACACTATCCAAGGCATTTAGTGACAGTTTTCTTTAAACATAAGGAAGACCAGCAGTCCAATTGAACATTGAAAGCCAGTCAGAGAAAAATAGTTTTTGTTTTAGAAAAAATTAACAGCCACAGATTTCAGTAAATTTTGGTGTTAAGACATCGAAGGGAATTTTTTGCTGAAAAAAATGAAGACTAAAGACGTAACAAAAATAATGGTCACAAAAACTTAAAGTGAGCGAAAATATTGGCATCAATGAGCCAAATTGTTTTCCAAAAATGTAATTTTATTAAACAACTTTTTAGCGCAATGAAAAGTTCATCACAATCATTAACACACAGATAAATTTTTAACCGTTAAAAACAGCTATTTTCAATACAGCTATTTCAAATGATGCAGGCAAGGAAAGCGAAATCCAATTTTTGAACCTCCATTCTGCGGTCACTGTGAGCCAAACTTCATTCATTTTGAAAAAGTATGCATCACAATACAAAAGAATGAGTCCCCAAATTAAAAAATTTTTATTATAAAAATGTCAGCAGTTTTTGTTCTAGCCCACAAGATATAAATTCATGCGACAGTGAGTTACCTAATTATTTTGGAACGTGAACTTTTACTTCAAAACATCTTCGAAAAATTAGATCCACTTGAACCCTGACAGAGCCTACAGAATGAATAATTTTCAAATAGGAATCACGAAACAAAAATTTGTTGGCAGTGGTGTTTATGGTGGCATCTGTGTGTATGTGTGTATGTGTTTGTGTATGTGTATGCATAAGTGTATGTGTATATGTACGGGTATGTGTAAGTGTATGTGTATGAGAATGTGTATGTGTATGTGTATGTGTTTCTGAAAACATAAGGCAGAACTGTAGTCCAATTGAACGTTAAAAGCCAGTCAGAGAAAAATACTTTTCGTTTTAGAAAAAAGAAATTTTAACAGCATTTATACAATTTTGGTGTTAAGACATCGAAGGGAATTTTTTGCTGAAAAAAATGAAGACTAAAGACGTAACAAAAATAATGGTCACAAAAACTTAAAGTGAGCGAAAATATTGGCATCAATGAGCCAAATTGTTTTCCAAAAATGTAATTTTATTAAACAACTTTTTAGCGCAATGAAAAGTTCATCACAATCATTAACACACAGATAAATTTTTAACCGTTAAAAACAGCTATTTTCAATACAGCTATTTCAAATGATGCAGGCAAGGAAAGCGAAATCCAATTTTTGAACCTCCATTCTGCGGTCACTGTGAGCCAAACTTCATTCATTTTGAAAAAGTATGCATCACAATACAAAAGAATGAGTCCCCAAATTAAAAAATTTTTATTATAAAAATGTCAGCAGTTTTTGTTCTAGCCCACAAGATATAAATTCATGCGACAGTGAGTTACCTAATTATTTTGGAACGTGAACTTTTACTTCAAAACATCTTCGAAAAATTAGATCCACTTGAACCCTGACAGAGCCTACAGAATGAATAATTTTCAAATAGGAATCACGAAACAAAAATTTGTTGGCAGTGGTGTTTATGGTGGCATCTGTGTGTATGTGTGTATGTGTTTGTGTATGTGTATGCATAAGTGTATGTGTATATGTACGGGTATGTGTAAGTGTATGTGGATGAGAATGTGTATGTGTATGTGTATGTGTTTCTGAAAACATAAGGCAGAACTGTAGTCCAATTGAACGTTAAAAGCCAGTCAGAGAAAAATACTTTTCGTTTTAGAAAAAAGAAATTTTAACAGCATTTATACAATTTTGGTGTTGAGATATCGAAGGGAATTTTTGCTGAAAAAATGAAGACGTAACAATAAAAGAGGTCACAAAAAATTTAAGTGTTTTTTAAGTGTGCAAAAATATTGTCATCAATGAACCAAATTGTATTTCAAAAGGTAATTTTGCAAAGAATTTATTAGCGCAATTAAAAATTTGTCAGAATTATAAACACATATAAATTTTGGAAAGTTAAAAAACGTATATGAAAATCGTTGCTATAATCTTGTTATTATTACTTTTACTTTTTTCTTGCCAATTTTTTCTTGTAACATTTTCAAAACAACTATTTTAAATAGTGCAGGCCAGCTGATGCCTAGTTGGACCAATAGATGAGGAAAAAAAACAACAAAACTGTTAAAGATAATTGACATTGGTTAACAAAAATCTGTAACGAGATGCTAAAACACTGAAAATTCTTTTCCTCAATAAAGTTTTGCGATGTAAAAGAAAGCAGATAATATAAAAAATTTTTTTTGGATGATAGAATTGACAAAACAAAAAAATGACAAATCGTTATAAAAAAGTAGCAAAATTAGCTAAAATTACTAAAAATCTTGTATTTAAGTTATGCTTGATTTACATTTGCTTGAACAACTGCGTGATGTTTTTCGCTAGAACATCAACGCTTCGTTTTTTTGTAGGTTTGTAAATTCAAGCTTCAAGAGCTATTCAATTTTGGAAAAAATAAGTCAACAAAAAATTAACGTAGTACAAAAGAGGCAAGAATAACTTACAAAACGCAGAAGAAGAATAGAAGGGAAAAAAGAAGTCCCTTGATTAAAATCTAAACGAGTAAACTGACTATTTAAAGAAAACTGCAACCAATTGATCAAACGAAAAGCAATATCCAATACTGAATTTTTCTTCCGCGCTCACTGTTATGATATGATTTACCTAATTATTCTGAAATTGGACTTCAAAACCTCTTCGAAAAGCTAGATCCACTTGAACCATGAAAGAACTTACAGAAAGAATTATTTTCAAAAACGAAGGAAGAAACAAAAATTTGTTGGCAGTGGTGTTGATGTTGGCATCTGTGTGTATATGTGTGTATGTGTATGTGTAGGTTTATGTGCATTTGTATGTGCATGTGCATATGCATGTGTATAAAGTGTATAAGTATGTGTATGTGTATGTGCAAGTGTATGTGCATGTGTTTGTGTATGTGTATGTGTATTTGTTTGTTTATGCGTATGTGTTTGTGTATGTGAATGTATTTGCGTGCGTGTGTTTGTTTTTTGTGTGTGTTTTTGTTTGTTTCTTTGTTTGTTTGCTTGTTTGTGTGCGCGTTCGTGTCTGTGTGTGTGTCTGTGCGTGTGTGTCTGTGCGTGTGTGTGTTTGCGCGTGTGTATCTCTTTGTTTGTTTGTTTGTTTTTGTGCGCGTTCGTGTCCGTGCGTGTGTGTGTGTGTGCTTGTGTGCGTGTGTATGTATGTGTGTGTGTGTGTGTGTGTGTGTGTGTGTGTGTGTGTGTTAGTAAGTTGTAAATTAAGTAGTAAATTTTATATTCTGAAGTAATTTTTTTCTTTTTTGGGGATTTGAATTAGGCACTTAACGAGCTTTCATATGGTGCGTTTTACTGGTATCCCTCTAGAAGGAGCAGAAATTTTTTCGATAAAAGCTGGAGAAAAAAGACGGCCTGTAATATAGTGCAAATTGAAGAGTAAAAGGAAGAGAAAAGTAAAATTATGTTCCAATATTACAAGCAATGTTGGAACATAAAAACTTGATTTTCACGCCATCTGATATAACATACGCTAACATGCAGCCAATGGGAATGGTAGGGCACATTTATATCAGATCATAACACTATTTTAAAACGAAGCAACAAAAAAATAAGTAATATTCAAGAATTCAGATGTGAATCCATTAATAGCCATAGCCATAGTTAATGGAACTTAAAGGCGTGCCATGGACCCGCTTGCACTTATATTGCTATGATTTTTTTCCAAACATCCGTGAAGAGTTTTTTTGTATATCTTTACTTATGATATTTAGTTAACCGTATTAACTGTGGTGACGTCACTTACCATCAGGTGGCTCTTTCACTCCGTATCCACAATCTGTCACTTTGCACACCTGTGCAATCTTCTTGGAAGCATACCCTGACCCCTGCATTACAAACAGATCTGTCTTGCACAAATCTGCCCTCATTAGTTCGTTCAAAAACTCCATATTATCCCCGAAGATTACAAAAACTTGGTACAACACTTTGCTCTCATCAAATTTCTCTTCGTTGGGTGATTTTTGGTCTTCAATGTCAAAAATCTCAGGGTCTTTCTTTTGTTCTTGCAGTTCGTCAGCAGGTGTTTCGATCACAACTGGGGGTACATAATATTCACTTGGGTTGAACGTGCTTTTTTCGATCTCCAAAGCTTCTCGAAGACACGATATCATGGTATCTGCAGTTTCACGCTGACATGGGTATGCTTGTCCATGCGGGGTGCTTCGTTTGAACACTTGAAAGACAGACGAAGAGCGGCGAATGATGAGTCGAAATACTAGTTTCAATCTTTCTTTGCATGGCCAAGGCGATGGAGTGTTACAATCGAACATTTTGTACAAGATGACGTTTTGGCCTCCCATTTTTCACTCCAGGTAAATACGCACGTTCTCTAACGCACGTTTTTTTAATATTTTTCAATTTAATATGCTTTTTAAATGAAGAATGGAGAATTATTCAAGATCTAAAAATACAAGCCATTGGTTTAAATAATTCGGTTAAAAAAATTGGGTACTTTTGTTCAGATCTGTTTTCAAAAGCCATCTTACCGCTCTTCAAATATTAAGTGGTTCCAAATTGACGCGACAGTTTGTTTTGCTTTACAGTTTTTTAAAATTTATACCACCTATTAAATGTATCCCTTCGTGGTGTTTACTTTTCCAGGAGACTTTTAATTGAGGTAAACTTACAGAAATTACTTCCTAGGAAAAATCAAATTGCAATTGACAGAGATGACGATTAAGCTGAATAATTGGCTTGAATATTAGATTTGAGATATTTTATTAAAACTGGTTACAATTGGTCTTGAATCGAATTAGCCAGGCGTTAAATTTTTATTTAACAGGAAATGAAAATACCGTCCATTATGGCATCAATGCTTTTGAAGTTTTCTTTCCCAGTCTAAATCATTTGTATAATTATAATTCGTCAAAGCGTTAGCATCTTAAGGAAAGATATGATCATAGCATGAAAGAATATGAACTGAGAACCGACGACCGCGTCGCTCTGCTAATTTTGCTTGTTATTGTTTGATTCAAGGAACAGTGTTGATTTATAACTGCACTAGTTAAGAAATGTAACTAGTCCCTTAAAAAAAAGTGGCGAGATCGCTAAGAAGATAACGTAAAATATTCACATTAGTGATTTGATTTTGAGTTCCGTTCTTTGGCGCCTTTTTGTTAATTTTCCAATTATTTCCCTTTAGTTTTGATAGCTCTTTTGTTAGATAGCTACTTTTGCCACCTGAAGTTGTTTTGCTATACTAAGTTTCCCTTTAATACGGAATTTGATACACCATGCTAAAACAAGCACCAGCTCAAAAATTTTAAAATAGTTTCATACCATCTTGTCAAGAAATTGAATTCGAGGACTTCTGACCTATCGAGCTAAACTTTTTTCAAGACAGACCAACGAAATGCATACGAAACAGTATGGCAAATCATTTACAAGCTTTTGTCATGTGAACTATGCAGTCACAAAACTGGTTTCTACAATTTTTTCGACTTCACGTTATAACCAAAAATGGCATCATTGCTCAAACTGAGCTTTGAAGTCCAGAAAGTAAGGGTAATGTCGATCAACAGCACTTTCAGACCAGTCAATCTCATCAGAAAAAGTTAACTTCAGCCATGAAAGTAATTTTTGAGAATAAATTTTCTCTCTTTCTTTTCTCGGAATTTAAAAAAGTGCTATTTTGCAGTTTAATAAACTCACTGTAAGCTATATTTGTCATTATTTCTTGGATGCAAATGAAATTTAATTGTTGCGACCATTTATTTGGTTCCTCCTATTTAATGCTGTTGTTTAACATCTATTGCTTGAACCTGTATTAATAAGCTAGCTGATTTTTAGAATAAGTTCTCTCAATCATGTTCTTTTTAGACGCCAAAGTTGCTTCCAAACACTTATTCATCGATCTCATACACTTCTAAACACAAACTGGAACTCTATACACGTGAACTGAAACACCTTGCTAGGGACTCGCAATTTTCTTACATCTCATCTATCTTGTTAAGATCTTCTTGAAATAAATAAAGTAAACTTGATCGCACCAGTATGGCTAATTTTATTTGAGTTTCCTTATTCACTTATCCGCAAAAGGAAAACGAATTATTAGCAAGCGTTTGAAAATCTTTATTGATATTTTTTCAGAATGAGGGATTATATATATGCGCGGCCAAAATTTCTTCAGTCAAAGATTTATGTTTTGCCTGCGCATCCTAGACAGAAAGAAAAAATATCAGGTTAATTCACTTAGAGGCTATTTTTCATTTGTATTTGAAAATCGCAGATTGAAAAAGGGAAGCATGCTTAAAAATCTAATGCAAAAGGTTAAAGGAAAAGTGAAGTGTCTCCATATTATAAACCATAGACAGATTTGCACGTAAGAGTTTCAACAAACGAAGTTCAATTAATATATGCAACACAAAAAATGTAACTGGCTGAACAAATAGTAACAAGAAATGCAAAAAACAACAATATTTAAGATTTTATAAAAAAATAATTCCTCATAGTAATCAACTTAGGTTCCTTCTTTGGACTTCAATTGAACGCCCATATAACCAAAACGGATTTCAACAGAGAGAGACAAAAACCAAGACTCAATGTAGGAACTGAAAAAGAAAACGGGCGTTCAGTTTTCATTGAAAAAATTGTTCAACGGTAAGTTTTTCTTTCTTTCTCCTGAAACTTTCAGTTGCTTTGTTGACATAAAAGGCACCGTGCTGAATTTTCAGTTCTTTAGTTTGATTTTTAATGAACTGTACTGAAATTAACAAACAATAAACAATTGATGTACAAAAGTATTAAAAAAGCGTTTTAAGAGAAATTACATTTAATTGAAACTTTGTTCCTGTTTTGTTACAATACACTTGAATGCAAAAACAAATTTGGAAACATGGCATTTACTGATAAGTTGTTTGATTCAAACTGAAATTCATAAGAAAGTATTAAAATAATTTGAACCGAGATTGACAAATCACTTACGTTATTACACACAAGTCCCTTCATTAAAGCAAGAGTTACTATTAGTGAAAATTTGTAGCACTAATTCTGTATGGTATACTGAAACAACAGAAAGATCCTTGTTGTTTTAAAAACAGAGTGAAAAATCCTGTTGGAGAAAAATCCTGTGAAAAATACTTTAATTCAAAACATGTCTATCTCATGATTTTTACCGATAATTCAATTTTTTTTCAAGAAATAAAGTCATCTTCGGCATCTAACTGCAGGACTTTTACTTTCAAAAATCAATTTTGCCGATAGCTGAAAACTGAAAAACACATCTTCCAGATATGTTAGAGCTTGAGTCAACCTCTTACATACAAAATTGACCCCTGAGAGGACAAGTACACCAAAGTAATACGTAATTACATGGGGAGAGCACTAAAAATACGTCTAGTGCCCAACTTAATCACGAGTCAGTTATTCAATGACATAAAGTACCTTAGATATAACAGTAATTCCTGTTAAATGAGATTTATTAACAAGCTAAAATATTCATGAAAAAAATACGGAAATGCCACGTAGAAGTATCAAAATTCAAAGATCAAACAAAAAGTTACAACAGTAAAACAAAGAAATGTACCTGGATCAACAATGTAAAAAACTAGAAAATCAACAATTTTCAAAATATCAAAAACCCCCCAAATTAATAATATTTCCTCATAGTCTCAAAAACAAATTTTCTTCTTTTAAGTTCAATTGAACATACAAGGAACCAAAATAAATTTTAACAGAGAGACGAAGAATTGTAATCGATATATGAACCAAAAACAGAAAACCGACGCTAAGCTTTATTGAAAAAAGCTGTAAAACACTTAAACTCTTTCCTTTCCTTAATTTCGACTTGCAATGCCGGCCTATATTATACCTTCCAGTTAACTTGCTTGATGTCATTAATAAAAAAACGTACATAACTTAACGAATGAGAAACACTTTTTATAGCAAAAAGTACTGAATACATTTTTTTCAGAGAAATCTAAGTGGATTATTTTTTTTGCACTTTCCTTTCGTTACCGACTAGACTCTTGAATGTAATAACATACGTGAAAACATGGTATCTAAAGATAAGGTGCTAGAGTCAGCAGAAAAATTATAATCAGTTAAAATTATAAACTGAGATTGAAACCACCGTCTGTTCGTTATTTCAGAAACTATATTTACCCCATGTTTGAAAAATTAATTCTTATGGTATACTGGAACAACAGATACCAAGCTTTCTTAAAAAGTGACAAATTTTTGAATTTTTGAGTCAAAAACATTTGATCTCTTACCTCTCCTGATTTTTTCTGATACTTCAAGTGATATTCAGGATTTAAGTTTTTCTGTAGCACTTAGTTCATGGAGGGCTCCATTGAACAGCGGTATTGTGACTCAAAATTGGACATGAAGAAAATGAAATTTTCCTTGTAACTGCTAGAAATTTTAGGCTGAATCCCAGAACTATATCTTCATAATAAGTAAAAGCTTGAGTTGCCTATTAGCTGACAATTGACCTTTAAGAAGACATTTGAGACTAGTCAAAAAATACGTTATGACATGAGCAAAACAAGAAAAACTGCTTTTAATTTTCAATCTAATGATAAATCAATTTACCAGAAACCTAAAATGCTTTCGATACTAGTACTCATCAGTTTACATAGATTTTTACATAGTATATTTGCTAAATAGGAAGTGACATAAGCGTAAATCTGTTTTCTCTTAAAAGAACAAAAAATAGATGACAATTTAATGATAGAAGTAAAAACTACGCTTCTTCTATGTCTAAAGTTGTTTCGAGGTTTATTGCGACTGCAGTAGAATAACTTCATTTGGGATACTTGAAAAAAAGGACAAACCGAAAAAAAAATGAGAGAAAGAAAGAAAATCGTAATCCTTTTTCATATCGGTTTCGGTCTTCTTCATGATGGTTAGTTGTGTTTTATGACCATTTTCTTTAGGAAAATGAATCCAGAAAAGCATTGCAAATTAATAATATAAATGAAGAAAACATTGTCACTTATTTTACATGGTGAAACAGTTATTCGCAGAACCTTGATACTTACCAAAATTAATTATCCGCAAAACTGTTTCATTGAAGATAAAAGCCGGCAACTTTTGAATCATAATGCTGCGTTCGAAAGTGTGTGCTGTAATACGAAAAGAAATGAAGTCATTATTCGCCGAGATCAGCTCAAAAATACAGATGAAATAATAGATGAAAACCAAACTTAATTCGTGTATCGTGGGTTTGGAAATTTGAGTAAAACGGTAACTATTTGTCAAAATAGTTTCAAAACTATTTGTCAAATATTTGTCAAACGTGGTTGTAAATTTGGTAACTATTTATCAAAGTGACAGTTGAGTTTATTACTTTAAAATCAATTTCACATACATTTTAAGAGAGAACTTAAAATCAGTATGAGCTACAGAACATTGATAAAAAATTGAGTTTTTCTCTTCGGAATAAAAAATACTATTTGATCATTTTGACACCTGTGTTGGAACATTCTTTGCTGCTCACAGTCTCACAAAAGCTATCTTTTTTCATTTCAGATTAATTTTAGCGTGGACAGACTTGCACTGAACTAGGAATTGTAAACCTGTCATTTTGTTGCTCAAATACTTCAGTAATGCCTCTCTACTTCTGGAAATTATATTTTAAACGCTCACTGGTTCTTTTTTTCATTCATTTGCCTCTTCGTAACTTTTTCTGTGCTCTTTTTAATACACACCAAACATTTAAGAACTTAACTAGTTAATAAGTTGACTTCACAATCTTCACCCAAGTTTTATTTTATTTATACTATTTATACCCACTTTAACCCAATTGTCTAATAGTTCTCTTATATAAAAGAAAATTAGACACTTTCTTGTTGTTTATCAAATTTTGAACAGCAGAGAGAAAATTTTCTCGACAATTATTTTTCGTATTTTTCAAGAGAATTGGTTCTTAAGTTTCCATTTTATCTTTAAAATATAATTTCTTTTCGATATAAAGTATTAGTTAATTTTCTGTCAATTGTTTATAAAATACTGTATATCACATAAGACAAGAAAATGCAAGGACATCAAATATTTTATTTAGGCAGACACAGAAAGAAAATTTTATCTCAGGGAAAGTGTAAAAGCACCAAGACCTGTTATAATTCTTCTTCCCCACTACCAGTTTACGATCATTTAATGAAGGAAATCAATCATTTTCCGTCGCCCAAAGTTATGCAATATTTGATTTTCTTTTTCATAC